>NW_027521641.1:0-64293 GCF_052094955.1 Ictidomys tridecemlineatus | reverse complement strand
TGAAACTTTTAGGTAATGATCAGTACACCAATCCCACTTGGCTCGCCAAATTTCGTTCTTCTAGGTTAAACTGTTCGTTGGCAGTAACCGGTTTCATTTTGAGGTTTCACTCTGTTTTCTCCTATAGGGATACATGTATTTGGAACTCTAAATCAAACACGGTTTGTGCTAGCTCTTTGAAACATGACACAATAAAGCATTTCAAGTTCTATCTCTATGGTTTGTTTGTTGTTGATGTAGCCCTAAGCAGAGACTGGCGAGAATCACTTTCATGGAAAGGGCCTGCCAAGCTTCCAAAAAACTACGAGTTGCCTGAAATCTCAGGAAAAACTTTTTCACCCAATCTTGATGAAACTTTCAGTAATGATCAGTACACCAATCCCACTTGGCTCGCCAAATTTCGTTCTTCTAGGTTAAACCGTTCGTTGGCAGTAATCGGTTTCATTTTGAGGTTTCACTCTGTTTTCTCCCATAGGGATACATGTATTTGGAACTCTAAATCAAACACGTTTGTGCTAGCTCTTGAAACTTGACAGAATAAAGCAGTTTCAAGTTCATCTCTATGGTTTGTTTGCTGTTGATGTAGCCCTAAGCAGAGACTGGCGAGAATCACTTTCATGGAAAGGGCCTGCCAAGCTTCCAAAAAACTACGAGTTGCCTGAAATCTCAGCACACACTTTTTCACCCAATCTTGATGAAACTTTCATGCAATGATCAGTACGCCAATCCCACTTGGCTCGCCAAATTTCGTTCTTCTAGGTTAAACCGTTCGTTGGCAGTAACCGGTTTCATTTTGAGGTTTCACTCTGTTTTCTCTATAGGGATACATGTATTTGGAACTCTAAATCAAACACGGTTTGTGCTAGCTCTTTGAAACTTGACACAATAAAGCAGTTTCAAGTTCTATCTCTATGGTTTGTTTGCTGTTGATGTAGCCCTAAGCAGAGACTGGCAAGAATCACTTTCATGGAAAGGGCCTGCCAAGCTTCCAAAAAACTATGAGTTGCCTGAAATCAGAGCACACACTTTTTCATTCAATCTTGATGAAACTTTCAGGTAATGATCAGTACACCAATCCACTTGGCTCGCCAAATTTCGTTCTTCTAGGTTAAACCGTTCGTTGGCAGTAACCGGTTTCATTTTGAGGTTTTACTCTGTTTTCTCCTATAGGGATACATGTATTTGGAACTCTAAATCAACACGGTTTGTGCTAGCTCTTTGAAAACTTGACACAATAAAGCAGTTTCAACTTCTATCTCTATGGTTTGTTTGCTGTTGATGTAGCCCTAAGCAGAGACTGGGGAGAATCACTTTCATGGAAAGGGCCTTCCAAGCTTCCAAAAAACTACGAGTTGCCTGAAATCTCAGCACACACTTTTTCACCCAATCTTGATGGAAACTTTCAGGTAATGACAAGTACACCAATCCCACTTGGCTCGCCAAATTTCGTTCTTCTAGGTTAAACCATTCGTTGGCAGTAACCGGTTTTATTTTGAGGTTTCACTCTGTTTTCTCCTATAGGGATACATGTTATTTGGAACTCTAAATCAAACACGGTTTGTGCTAGCTCTTTGAAACATGACACAATAAAGCAGTTTCAAGTTCTATCTCTATGGTTTGTTTGTTGTTGATGTAGCCCTAAGCAGAGACTGGCGAGAATCACTTTCATGGAAAGGGCTGCCAAGCTTCCAAAAACTACGAGTTGCCTGAAATCTCAGCAAAACTTTTTCACCCAATCTTGATGAAACTTTCAGGTAATGATCAGTACGCCAATCCCACTTGGCGCGCCAAATTTTGTTCTTCTAGGTTAAATCTTTCGTTGCAGTAAACGGTTTCATTTTGAGGTTTCACTCTGTTTTCTCCAAAGGGATACATGTATTTGGAACTCTAAATCAAACACTGTTTGTGCTAGCTCTTTGAAACTTGACACAATAAAGCAGTTTTGCTTTTGATGTAGCCCTAAGCAGAGACTGGCGAGAATCACTTTCATGGAAAGAGCCTGCCAAGCTTCCAAAAAATTACCAGTTGCCTGAAATCTCAGCACACACTTTTTCACCCAATCTTGATGAAACTTTCAGGTAATGATCAGTACACCAATCCCACTTGGCTCGCCAAATTTCGTTCTTCTAGGTTAAACCGTTCGTTGGCAGTAACCGGTTTCATTTTGAGGTTTCACTCTGTTTTCTCCTATAGGGATACATGTATTTGGAAGTGTAAATCAAACGCGGTTTGTGCTACCTTTTGAAACTTGACACAATAAAGCATTTTCAAGTTCTATGTCCATGGTTTGTTTGGTGTTGATGTAGCCCTAAGCAGAGACTGGCGAGAATCACTTTCATGGAAAGGGCCTGCCAAGCTTCCAAAAAACTATGAGTTGCCTGAAATCTCAGCACACACTATTTCACCCAATCTTTATGAAACTTTCAGGTAATGATCAGTACAACCAATCCCACTTGGCTCGCCAAATTTCGTTCTTCTTGGTTAAACCGTTCGTTGGCAGTAACCGGTTTCATTTTGAGGTTTCACTCTGTTTTCTCCTATAGGGATACATGTATATGGAACTCTAAATCAAACGCGGTTTGTGCTAGCTCTTTGAAACCTTGACACTATAAAGCAGTTTCAAGTTCTATCTCTATGGTTTGTTTGCTGTTGATGTAGCCTTAAGCAGAGACTGGCGAGAATACTTTCATGGAAAGGGCCTGCCCAGCTTCCAAAAAACTACGAGTTGCCTGAAATCTCAGCACACACTTTTTCACCCAATCTTGATGAAACTTTCAGGTAATGATCAGTACACTAATCCCACTTGGCTCGCCAAATTTCGTTCTTCTAGGTGAAACTGTTCGTTGGCAGTAACCGGTTTCATATTGAGGTTTCACTGTTTTCTCCTATAGGGATACATGTATTTGGAACTCTAAATCAAACAGCGGTTTGTGCTAGCTCTTTGAAACTTGACACAATAAAGCATTTCATGTTCTTTCTCTATGGTTTGTTTGCTGTTGATGTAGCCCTAAGCAGAGACTGGCGAGAATCACTTTCATGGAAAGGGCCTGCCAAGCTTCCAAAAAATACGAGTTGCCTGAAATCTCAGCACACACTTTTTCACCCAATCTTGATGAAACTTTCAGGTAATGATCAGTACACCAATCCCACTTGGCTCGCCAAATTTCGTTCTTCCAGGTTAAACAGTTCGTTGGCAGTAACCGGTTTCATTTTGAGGTTTCACTGTTTTCTCCTATAGGGATACAGGTATTTGGAACTCTAAATGAAACACGGTTTGTGCTAAGCTCTTTGAAACTTGACACAATAAAGCAGTTTCAAGTTCTATGTCTATGGTTTGTTTGCTGTTGATGTAGCCCTAAGCAGAGACTGGCGAGAATCACTTTCATGGAAAGGGCCTGCCAAGCTTCCAAAAAACTACGAGTTGCCTGAAATCTCAGCAAACACTTTTTCACCCAATCTTGATGATACTTTCAGGTAATGATCAGTACAAGATTCCCACTTGGCTCGCCAAATTTCGTGAATCTAGGATAAACCGTTCGTTTGCAGTAAACCGTTTTCATTTTGAGGTTTCACTGTGTTTTCTCCTTTAGTGATACATGTATTTGGAACTCTAAATCGAACATGGTTTGTTCTAGCTCTTTGAAACTTGACACAATAAAGCAGTTTCAAGTTCTATCTCTATGGTTTGTTTGCTGTTGATGTAGCCCTAAGCAGAGACTGGCGAGAATCACTTTCATGGAAAGGGCCTGCCAAGCTTCCAAAAAACTACGAGTTTCCTGAAATCTCAGCACACACTTTTTCACCCAATCTTGATGAAACTTTCATGTATTGATCAGTACACCAATCCCACTTGGCTCGCCAAATTTTGTTCTTCTAGGATAAATCTTTCGTTGCAGTAAACGGTTTCATTTTGAGGTTTCACTCTGTTTTCTCCAAAGGGATACATGTATTGGAACTCTAAATCAAACACGGTTTGTGCTAGCTCTTTGAAACTTGACACAATAAAGCAGTTTCATGTTCTATCTCTATGGTTTGTTTGCTGTTGATGTAGCCCTAAGCAGAGACTGGCGAGAATCACTTTCATGGAAAGGGCCCTGCCAAGCTTCCAAAAAAATTACCAGTTGCCTGAAATCTCAGCACACACTTTTTCACCCAATCTTGATGAAACTTTCAGGTAATGATCAGTACACCAATCCCACTTGGCTCGCCAAATTTCGTTCTTCTAGGTTAAACTGTTCGTTGGCAGTAACCGGTTTCATTTTGAGGTTTCACTCTGTTTTCTCCTATAGGGATACATGTATTTGGAACTCTAAATCAAACACGGTTTGTGCTAGCTCTTTGAAACATGACACAATAAAGCAGTTTCAAGTTCTATCTCTATGGTTTGTTTGTTGTTGATGTAGCCCTAAGCAGAGACTGGCGAGAATCACTTTCATGGAAAGGGCCTGCCAAGCTTCCAAAAAACTACGAGTTGCCTGAAATCTCAGGAAAAACTTTTTCACCCAATCTTGATGAAACTTTCAGTAATGATCAGTACACCAATCCCACTTGGCTCGCCAAATTTCGTTCTTCTAGGTTAAACCGTTCGTTGGCAGTAATCGGTTTCATTTTGAGGTTTCACTCTGTTTTCTCCCATAGGGATACATGTATTTGGAACTCTAAATCAAACACGGTTTGTGCTAGCTCTTTGAAACTTGACAGAATAAAGCAGTTTCAAGTTCTATCTCTATGGTTTGTTTGCTGTTGATGTAGCCCTAAGCAGAGACTGGCGAGAATCACTTTCATGGAAAGGGCCTGCCAAGCTTCCAAAAAACTACGAGTTGCCTGAAATCTCAGCACACACTTTTTCACCCAATCTTGATGAAACTTTCATGCAATGATCAGTACGCCAATCCCACTTGGCTCGCCAAATTTCGTTCTTCTAGGTTAAACCGTTCGTTGGCAGTAACCGGTTTCATTTTGAGGTTTCACTCTGTTTTCTCCTATAGGGATACATGTATTTGGAACTCTAAATCAAACACGGTTTGTGCTAGCTCTTTGAAACTTGACACAATAAAGCAGTTTCAAGTTCTATCTCTATGGTTTGTTTGCTGTTGATGTAGCCCTAAGCAGAGACTGGCAAGAATCACTTTCATGGAAAGGGCCTGCCAAGCTTCCAAAAAACTATGAGTTGCCTGAAATCAGAGCACACACTTTTTCATTCAATCTTGATGAAACTTTCAGGTAATGATCAGTACACCAATCCCACTTGGCTCGCCAAATTTCGTTCTTCTAGGTTAAACCGTTCGTTGGCAGTAACCGGTTTCATTTTGAGGTTTTACTCTGTTTTCTCCTATAGGGATACATGTATTTGGAACTCTAAATCAAACACGGTTTGTGCTAGCTCTTTGAAACTTGACACAATAAAGCAGTTTCAACTTCTATCTCTATGGTTTGTTTGCTGTTGATGTAGCCCTAAGCAGAGACTGGGGAGAATCACTTTCATGGAAAGGGCCTTCCAAGCTTCCAAAAAACTACGAGTTGCCTGAAATCTCAGCACACACTTTTTCACCCAATCTTGATGAAACTTTCAGGTAATGACAAGTACACCAATCCCACTTGGCTCGCCAAATTTCGTTCTTCTAGGTTAAACCATTCGTTGGCAGTAACCGGTTTTATTTTGAGGTTTCACTCTGTTTTCTCCTATAGGGATACATGTATTTGGAACTCTAAATCAAACACGGTTTGTGCTAGCTCTTTGAAACATGACACAATAAAGCAGTTTCAAGTTCTATCTCTATGGTTTGTTTGTTGTTGATGTAGCCCTAAGCAGAGACTGGCGAGAATCACTTTCATGGAAAGGGCCTGCCAAGCTTCCAAAAAACTACGAGTTGCCTGAAATCTCAGCAAAAACTTTTTCACCCAATCTTGATGAAACTTTCAGGTAATGATCAGTACGCCAATCCCACTTGGCGCGCCAAATTTTGTTCTTCTAGGTTAAATCTTTCGTTGGCAGTAAACGGTTTCATTTTGAGGTTTCACTCTGTTTTCTCCAAAGGGATACATGTATTTGGAACTCTAAATCAAACACTGTTTGTGCTAGCTCTTTGAAACTTGACACAATAAAGCAGTTTTGCTTTTGATGTAGCCCTAAGCAGAGACTGGCGAGAATCACTTTCATGGAAAGAGCCTGCCAAGCTTCCAAAAAATTACCAGTTGCCTGAAATCTCAGCACACACTTTTTCACCCAATCTTGATGAAACTTTCAGGTAATGATCAGTACACCAATCCCACTTGGCTCGCCAAATTTCGTTCTTCTAGGTTAAACCGTTCGTTGGCAGTAACCGGTTTCATTTTGAGGTTTCACTCTGTTTTCTCCTATAGGGATACATGTATTTGGAAGTGTAAATCAAACGCGGTTTGTGCTAGCTTTTGAAACTTGACACAATAAAGCATTTTCAAGTTCTATGTCCATGGTTTGTTTGGTGTTGATGTAGCCCTAAGCAGAGACTGGCGAGAATCACTTTCATGGAAAGGGCCTGCCAAGCTTCCAAAAAACTATGAGTTGCCTGAAATCTCAGCACACACTATTTCACCCAATCTTTATGAAACTTTCAGGTAATGATCAGTACACCAATCCCACTTGGCTCGCCAAATTTCGTTCTTCTTGGTTAAACCGTTCGTTGGCAGTAACCGGTTTCATTTTGAGGTTTCACTCTGTTTTCTCCTATAGGGATACATGTATATGGAACTCTAAATCAAACGCGGTTTGTGCTAGCTCTTTGAAACTTGACACTATAAAGCAGTTTCAAGTTCTATCTCTATGGTTTGTTTGCTGTTGATGTAGCCTTAAGCAGAGACTGGCGAGAATCACTTTCATGGAAAGGGCCTGCCCAGCTTCCAAAAAACTACGAGTTGCCTGAAATCTCAGCACACACTTTTTCACCCAATCTTGATGAAACTTTCAGGTAATGATCAGTACACTAATCCCACTTGGCTCGCCAAATTTCGTTCTTCTAGGTGAAACTGTTCGTTGGCAGTAACCGGTTTCATATTGAGGTTTCACTGTTTTCTCCTATAGGGATACATGTATTTGGAACTCTAAATCAAACACGGTTTGTGCTAGCTCTTTGAAACTTGACACAATAAAGCAGTTTCATGTTCTTTCTCTATGGTTTGTTTGCTGTTGATGTAGCCCTAAGCAGAGACTGGCGAGAATCACTTTCATGGAAAGGGCCTGCCAAGCTTCCAAAAAACTACGAGTTGCCTGAAATCTCAGCACACACTTTTTCACCCAATCTTGATGAAACTTTCAGGTAATGATCAGTACACCAATCCCACTTGGCTCGCCAAATTTCGTTCTTCCAGGTTAAACAGTTCGTTGGCAGTAACCGGTTTCATTTTGAGGTTTCACTGTTTTCTCCTATAGGGATACAGGTATTTGGAACTCTAAATGAAACACGGTTTGTGCTAGCTCTTTGAAACTTGACACAATAAAGCAGTTTCAAGTTCTATGTCTATGGTTTGTTTGCTGTTG
Organism: Ictidomys tridecemlineatus; assembly: GCF_052094955.1. Taxonomy (NCBI): domain Eukaryota; kingdom Metazoa; phylum Chordata; class Mammalia; order Rodentia; family Sciuridae; genus Ictidomys; species Ictidomys tridecemlineatus. Next base: position 56,777 of record NW_027521641.1, on the reverse strand, counting down.
ATGTAGCCCTAAGCAGAGACTGGCGAGAATCACTTTCATGGAAAGGGCCTGCCAAGCTTCCAAAAAACTACGAGTTGCCTGAAATCTCAGCAAACACTTTTTCACCCAATCTTGATGATACTTTCAGGTAATGATCAGTACAAGATTCCCACTTGGCTCGCCAAATTTCGTGAATCTAGGATAAACCGTTCGTTTGCAGTAACCGTTTTCATTTTGAGGTTTCACTGTGTTTTCTCCTTTAGTGATACATGTATTTGGAACTCTAAATCGAACATGGTTTGTTCTAGCTCTTTGAAACTTGACACAATAAAGCAGTTTCAAGTTCTATCTCTATGGTTTGTTTGCTGTTGATGTAGCCCTAAGCAGAGACTGGCGAGAATCACTTTCATGGAAAGGGCCTGCCAAGCTTCCAAAAAACTACGAGTTTCCTGAAATCTCAGCACACACTTTTTCACCCAATCTTGATGAAACTTTCATGTATTGATCAGTACACCAATCCCACTTGGCTCGCCAAATTTTGTTCTTCTAGGATAAATCTTTCGTTGGCAGTAAACGGTTTCATTTTGAGGTTTCACTCTGTTTTCTCCAAAGGGATACATGTATTTGGAACTCTAAATCAAACACGGTTTGTGCTAGCTCTTTGAAACTTGACACAATAAAGCAGTTTCATGTTCTATCTCTATGGTTTGTTTGCTGTTGATGTAGCCCTAAGCAGAGACTGGCGAGAATCACTTTCATGGAAAGGGCCTGCCAAGCTTCCAAAAAATTACCAGTTGCCTGAAATCTCAGCACACACTTTTTCACCCAATCTTGATGAAACTTTCAGGTAATGATCAGTACACCAATCCCACTTGGCTCGCCAAATTTCGTTCTTCTAGGTTAAACCGTTCGTTGCCAGTAACCGGTTTCATTTTGAGGTTTCACTCTGTTTTCTCCTATAGGGATACATGTATTTGGAACTCTAAATCAAACACGGTTTGTGCTAGCTCTTTGAAACTTGACACAATAAAGCAGTTTCATGTTCTTTCTCTATGGTTTGTTTGCTGTTGATGTAGCCCTAAGCAGAGACTGGCGAGAATCACTTTCATGGAAAGGGCCTGCCAAGCTTCCAAAAAACTACGAGTTGCCTGAAATCAGAGCACACACTTTTTCTTTCAATCTTGATGAAACTTTCAGGTAATGATCAGTACACCAATCCCACTTGGCTCGCTAAATTTCGTTCTTCTAGGTTAAAACGTTCGTTGGCAGTAACCGGTTTCATTTTGAGGTTTTACTCTGTTTTCTCCTATAGGGATACATATATTTGGAACTCTAAATCAAACACGGTTTGTGCTAGCTCTTTGAAACTTGAAACAATGAAGCAGTTTCAACTTCTATCTCTATGGTTTGTTTGCTGTTGATGTAGCCCTAAGCAGAGACTGGGGAGAATCACTTTCATGGAAAGGGCCTGCCAAGCTTCCAAAAAACTACGAGTTGCCTGAAATCTCAGCACACACTTTTTCACCCAATCTTGATGAAACTTTCAGGTAATGATCAGTACACCAATCCCACTTGGCTCGCCAAATTTCGTTCTTCTAGTTTAAACCGATCGTTGGCAGTAACCGGTTTCATTTTGAGGTTTCACTCTGTTTTCTCCTATAGGGATACATGTATTTGGAACTCTAAATCAAACACGGTTTGTGCTAGTTCTTTGAAACTCGACACAATAAAGCAGTTTCATGTATTATCTCTATGGTTTGTTTGCTGTTGATGTAGCCCTAAGCAGAGACTGGCGAGAATCACTTTCATGGAAAGGGCCTGCCAAGCTTCCAAAAAACTACGAGTTGCCTGAAATCTCAGCAAACACTTTTTTACCCAATCTTGATGATACTTTCAGGTAATGATCAGTACACCAATCCCACTTGGCTCGCCAAATTTCGTTCTTCTAGGTAAAACCGTTCGTTGGCAGTAACCGGTTTCATTTTGAGGTTTTACTCTGTTTTCTCTTATAGGGATACATGTATTTGGAACTCTAAATCAAACACGATTTGTGCTAGCTCTTTGAAACTTGACACAATAAAGCAGTTTCAACTTCTATCTCTATGGTTTGTTTCCTGTTGATGTAGCCCTAAGCAGAGACTGGCGAGAATCACTTTCATGGAAAGGGCCTGCCAAGCTTCCAAAAAACTACGAGTTGCCTGAAATCTCAGCCCACACTTTTTCACCCAATCTTGATGAAAATTTCAGATAATGATCAGTACACCAATCCCACTCGGCTCACCAAATTTCGTTCTTCTAGGTTAAACCGTTCGTTGGCAGTAACCGGTTACATTTTGAGGTTTCACTCTGTTTTCTCCTATAGGGATACATGTATTTGGAACTCTATATCAAACACGGTTTGTGCTAGCTCTTTGAAACTTGACACAATAAAGCAGTTTCCAGTTCTATATCTATGGTTTGTTTGCTGTTGATGTAGCCCTAAGCAGAGACTGGCGAGAATCACTTTCATGGAAAGGGCATGCCAAGCTTCCAAAAAACTACGAGTTGCCTAAAATCTCAGCAAACACTTTTTTACCCAATCTTGATGATACTTTCAGGTAATGATCAGTACACCAATCAAACTTGGCTTGCCAAATTTCGTTCTTCTAGGTTAAACCGTTCGTTGGCAGTAACCGGTTTCATTTTGAGGTTTCACTCTGTTTTCTCCTATAGGGATACATGTATTTGGAAATCTAAATCAAACACGGTTTGTGCTAGCTCTTTGAAACTTGACACAATAAAGCAGTTTCAAGTTCTATCTCTATGGTTTGTTTGCTGTTGATGTACCCTAAGCAGAGACTGGCGAGAATCACTTTCATGGAAAGGGCCTGCCAAGCTTCCAAAAAACTATGAGTTGCCTGAAATCTCAGCACACACTTCTTCACCCAATCTTGATGAAACTTTCAGGTAATGATCAGTACACCAATCCCACTTGGCTCGCCAAATTTCGTTCTTCTAGGTTATACCGTTCGTTGACAGTAACCGGTTTTATTTTGAGGTTTCACTCTGTTTTCTCCTACAGGGATACATGTATTTGGAACTCTAAATCAAACACGGTTTGTGCTAGCTCTTTGAAACTTGACACAATAAAGCAGTTTCAAGTTCTATCTCTATGGTTTGTTTGCTGTTGATGTAGCCCTAAGCAGAGACTGGCGAGAATCACTTTCATGTAAAGGGCCTGCCAACCTTCCAAAAAACTATGAGTTGCCTCTAATCTCAGCACACACTTCTTCACCCAATCTTGATGAAACTTTCAGGTAATGATCAGTACACCAATCCCACTTGGCTCGCCAAATTTCGTTCTTCTAGGTTAAACCGTTCGTTGGCAGTAACCGGTTTCATTTTGAGGTTTCAGTCTGTTTTCTTATATAGGGATACATGTATTTGGAACTCTAAATCAAACTCGGTTTGTGCTAGCTCTTTGAAACTTGACACAATAAAGCAGTTTCAAGTTCTATCTCTATGGTTTGTTTGCTGTTGAAGTAGCCCAAAGCAGAGAAGGGCGAGAATCATTTTCATGGAAAGGGCCTGCCAAGCTTCCAAAAAACTGCGACTTGGCTGAGATCTCAGGAAACACTTTTTCTCCCAATCTTGATGATACTTTCAGGTAACAATCAGTACACCAATCCCACTTGGCTCGCCAAATTTCGTTCTTCTAGGTTAAACCGTTCGTTGGCAGTAACCGGTTTCATTTTAAGGTTTCACTCTGTTTTCTCCTATAGGGATACATGTATTTAAAACTCTAAATCAAACACGGTTTGTGCTAGCTCTTTGAAAGTTGACACAATAAAGCAGTTTCAAGTTCTATTTCTATGGTTTGTTTGCTGTTGATGTACCCTAAGCAGAGACTGGCGAGAATCACTTTCATGGAAAGGGCCTGCCAAGCTTCCATAAAACTACGAGTTGGCTGAAATCTCAGCACACACTTTTTCACCCAATCTTGATGAAACTTTCAGGTAATGATCAGTCCACCAATCCCACTTGGCTCGCCAAATTTCGTTCTTCTAGGTTAAACCGTTCGTTGGCAGTAACCGGTTTCATTTTGAGGTTTCACTCTGTTTTCTCCTATACGGATACATGTATTTGGAACTCTAAATCAAACACGGTTTGTGCTAGCTCTTTGAAACTTGACACAATAAAGCAGTTTCAAGTTCTATCTCTATGTTTTGTGTGCTGTTGATGTAGCCCTAAGCAGAGACTGGCGAGAATCACTTTCATGGAAAGGGCCTGCCAAGCTTCCAAAAAACTGCGAGTTGCCTGAAATCTCAGCACACACTTTTTCATCCAATCTTGATGAAACTTTCAGGTAATGATCAGTACACCAATCACACTTGGCTCGCGAAATTTCGTTCTTCTAGGTTAAACCGTTCGTTGGCAGTAACCGGTTTCATTTTGAGGTTTCACTCTGTTTTCTCCTATAGGGATACATGTATTTGGAACTCTAAATCAAACACGGTTGTGCTAGCTCTTTGAAACTTGACACCATAAAGCAGTTTCAAGTTCTATCTCTATGGTTTTTTTGCTGTTCATGTAGCCCTAATCAGAGACTGGCGAGAATCACTTTCATGGAAAGGGCCTACCAAGCTTCCAAAAAACTACGAGTTGCCTGAAATCTCAGCACACACTTTTTCACCCAATCTTGATGAAACTTTCAGGTAACGATCAGTACACCAATCCCACGTGGCTCACCAAATTTCGTTCTTCTAGGTTAAACCGTTCGTTTGCAGTAACCGGTTTCATTTTGAGGTTTCACTCTGTTTTCTCCTATAGGGATACATGTATTTGGAACTCTAAATCAAACACGGTTTGTGCTAGCTCTTTGAAACTTGACACAATAAAGCAATTTCAAGTTCTATCTCTATGGTTTTTTTGCTGTTGATGTAGCCCTAAGCAGAGACTGGCGAGAATCACTTTCATGGAAAGGCCCTGACAAGCTTCCAAAAAACTACGAGTTGCCTGAAATCTCAGCACACACTTTTTCACCCAATCTTGAAGAAACTTTCAGGTAATGATCAGTACACCAATCCCACTTGGCTCGCCAAATTTCGTTCTTCTAGGTTAAACCGTTCGTTGGCAGTAACCGGTTTCATTTTGAGGTTTAACTCTGTTTTCTAATATAGGGATACATGTATTTGGAACTCTAAATCAAACACGGTTGGTGCTAGATCTTTGAAACTTGACACAATAAAGCAGTTTCAAGTTCTATCTCTATGGTTTGTTTGCTGTTGATGTACCCTAAGCAGAGACTGGTGAGAATCACTTTCATGGAAAGGGCCTGCCAAGCTTCCAAAAAACTACGAGTTGCCTGAAATCTCAGCACACACTTTTTCACCCAATCTTGATGAAACTTTCAGGTAATGAACAGTACACCAATCCCACTTGGCTCGCCAAATTTCATTCTTCTAAGTTAAACCGTTCGTTGGCAGTAACCGGTTTCATTTTGAGGTTTCACTCTGTTTTCTCCTATAGGGATACATGTATTTGGAACTCTAAATCAAACACGGTTTGTGCTAGCTCTTTGAAACTTGACACAATAAAGCAGTTTCAAGTTCTATCTCTATGGTTTGTTTGCTGTTGATGTAGCCCTAAGCAGAGACTGGCGAGTATCACTTTCATGGAAAGGGCCTGCCAAGCTTCCAAAAAACTACGAGTTCCCTGAAATCTCAGCAAACACTTTTTCACCCAATCTTGATGAAACTTTCAGGTAATGATCAGTACACCAATCCCACTTGGCTCGCCAAATTTCGTTCTTCTAGGTTAAACCGTTCGTTGGCAGTAACCGGGTTCATTTTGAGGTTTCACTCTGTTTTCTCCTATAGGGATACAAGTATTTGGAACTCTAAATCAAACATGGTTTGTGCTAGCTCTTTGAAACTTGACACAATAAAGCAGTTTCAATTTCTATCTCTATGGTTTGTTTGCTGTTGATGTAGCCCTAAGCAGAGACTGGCGAGAATCACTTTCATGGAAAGGGCCTGCCAAGCTTCCAGAAAACTACGAGTTGCCTGAAATCTCAGCAAACACTTTTTCACCCAATCTTGATGAATCTTTCAGGTAACGATCAGTACACCAATCCCACTTGGTTCGCCAAATTTCGTTCTTCTAGGTTAAACCGTTCGTTGGCATTACCCGGTTTCATTTTGAGGTTTCACTCTGTTTTCTCCTATAGGGATAAATGTATTTGGAACTCTAAATCAAACACGGTTTGTGCTAGCTCTTTGAAACTTGACACCATAAAGCAGTTTCAAGTTCTATCTCTATGGTTTGTTTGCTGTTGATGTAGCCCTAAGCAGAGACTGGCGAGAATCACTTTCATGGAAAGGGCCTGCCAAGCTTCCAAAAAACTACGAGTTGCCTGAAAACTCAGCACACACTTTTTCACACAATCTTGATGAAACTTTCAGGTAACAATCAGTACACCAATCCCACTTGGCTCGCCAAATTTCGTTCTTCTAGGTTAAACCGTTCGTTGGCAGTAACCGGTTTCATTTTGAGGTTTCACTCTGTTTTCTCCTATAGGGATAAATGTATTTGGAACTCTAAATCAAACACGGTTTGTGCTAGCTCTTTGAAACTTGACACAATAAAGCAGTTTCAAGTTCTATCTCTATGGTTTGTTTGCTGTTGATGTAGCCCTAAGCAGAGACTGGCGAGAATCACTTTCATGGAAAGGGCCTGCCAAGCTTCCATAAAACTACTAGTTGGCTGAAATCTCAGCACACACTTTTTCACCCAATCTTGATGAAACTTTCAGGTAATTATCAGTACACCAATCCCACTTGGCTCGCCAAATTTCGTTCTTCTAGGTTAAACCGTTCGTTGGCAGTAACCGGTTTCATTTTGAGGTTTCACTCTGTTTTCTCCTATACGGATACATGTATTTGGAACTCTAAATCAAACACGGTTTGTGCTAGCTCTTTGAAACTTGACACAATAAAGCAGTTTCAAGTTCTATCTCTATGTTTTGTGTGCTGTTGATGTAGCCCTAAGCAGAGACTGGCGAGAATCACTTTCATGGAAAGGGCCTGCCAAGCTTCCAAAAAACTGCGAGTTGCCTGAAATCTCAGCACACACTTTTTCATCCAATCTTGATGAAACTTTCAGGTAATGATCAGTACACCAATCCCACTTGGCTCGCGAAATTTCGTTCTTCTTGGTTAAACCGTTCGTTGGCAGTAACCGGTTTCATTTTGAGGTTTCACTCTGTTTTCTCCTATAGGGATACATGTATTTGGAACTCTAAATCAAACACGGTTGTGCTAGCTCTTTGAAACTTGACACCATAAAGCAGTTTCAAGTTCTATCTCTATGGTTTTTTTGCTGTTCATGTAGCCCTAAGCAGAGACTGGCGAGAATCACTTTCATGGAAAGGGCCTACCAAGCTTCCAAAAAACTACGAGTTGCCTGAAATCTCAGCACACACTTTTTCACCCAATCTTGATGAAACTTTCAGGTAACGATCAGTACACCAATCCCACGTGGCTCACCAAATTTCGTTCTTCTAGGTTAAACCGTTCGTTTGCAGTAACCGGTTTCATTTTGAGGTTTCACTCTGTTTTCTCCTATAGGGATACATGTATTTGGAACTCTAAATCAAACACGGTTTGTGCTAGCTCTTTGAAACTTGACACAATAAAGCAGTTTCAAGTTCTATTTCTATGGTTTGTTTGCTGTTGATGTACCCTAAGCAGAGACTGGCGAGAATCACTTTCATGGAAAGGGCCTGCCATGCTTCCAAAAAACTACGAGTTGCCTGAAATCTCAGCAAACACTTTTTCACCCAATCTTGATGAAACTTTCAGGTAATGATCAGTACACCAATCCCACTTGGCTCGCCAAATTTCGTTCTTCTAGGTTAAACCGTTCGTTGGCAGTAACCGGTTTCATTTTGAGGTTTCACTCTGTTTTCTCCTATAGGGATACATGTATTTGGAACTCTAAATCAAACACGGTTTGTGCTAGCTCTTTGAATCTTGACAGAATAAAGCAGTTTCAATTTCTATCTCTATGGTTTGTTTGCTGTTGATGTAGCCCTAAGTAGAGACTGGCGAGAATCACTTTCATGGAAAGGGCCTACCAAGCTTCCAAAAAACTACGAGTTTCCTGAAATCTCAGCAAACACTTTTTCACCCAATCTTGATGAAACTTTCAGGTAACCATAAGTACACCAATCCCACTTGGCTCGCCAAATTTCGTTCTTCTAGGTTAAACCGTTCGTTGGCAGTAACCGGTTTCATTTTGAGGTTTCACTCTGTTTTCTCCTATAGGGATACATGTATTGGGAACTCTAAATCAAACACGGTTTGTGCTAGCTCTTTGAAACTTGACAAAATAAAGCAGTTTCAAGTTCTATCTCTATGGTTTGTTTGCTGTTGATGTAGCCCTAAGCAGAGACTGGTGAGAATCACTTTCATGGAAAGGGCCTGCCAAGCTTCCAAAAAACTACGAGTTGCCTGAAATCTCAGCACACACTTTTTCACCCAATCTTGATGAAACTTTCAGGTAATGATCAGTACACCAATCCCACTTGGCTCGCCAAATTTCGTTCTTCTAGGTTAAACCGTTCGTTTGCAGAAACCGGTTTCATTTTGAGGTTTCACTCTGTTTTCTCCTATAGGGATACATGTATTTGGAACTCTAAATCAAACATGGTTTGTGCTAGCTCTTTGAAAGTTGAAACAATAAAGCAGTTTCAAGTTCTATCTCTATGGTTTGTTTGCTGTTGATGTAGCCCTAAGCAGAGACTGGCGAGAATCACTTTCATGGAAAGGGCCTGCCAAGCTTCCAAAAAACTACGAGTTGCCTGAAAACACAGCACACACTTTTTCACCCAATCTTGATGAAACTTTCAGGTAACGATCAGTACACCAATCCCACTTGGCTCGCCAAATTTCGTTCTTCTAGGTTAAACCGTTCGTTGGCAGTAACCGGTTTCATTTTGAGGTTTCACTCTGTTTTCTCCTATAGGGATACATGTATTTGGAACTCTAAATCAAACACGGTTTGTGTTAGCTCTTTGAAACTTGACACAATAAAGCAGTTTCAAGTTCTATCTCTATGGATTGTTTGCGGTTGATGTAGACCTAAGCAGAGACTGGCGAGAATCACTTTCATGGAAAGGGCCTGCAAGCTTCCAAAAAACTACGAGTTGCCTGAAATCTCAGCACACACTTTTTCACCCAATCTTGATGAAACTTTCAGGTAATGATCAGTAGACCAATCCCACTTGCCTCGCCAAATTTTGTTCTTCTAGGTTAAACTGTTCGTTGGCAGTAACCGGTTTCATTTTCAGGTTTCACTCTGTTTTCTCCTATAGGGATACATGTATTTGGAACTCTAAATCAAACACGGTTTGTGCTAGGTCTTTGAAACTTGACACAATAAAGCAGTTTCAAGTTCTATGTTTATGGTTTGTTTGCTGTTGATGTAGCCCTAAGCAGAGACTGGCGAGAATCACTTTCATGGAAAGGGCCTGCCATGCTTCCAAAAAACTACGAGTTGCCTGAAATCTCAGCACACACTTTTTCACCCAATCTTGATGAAACTTTCAGGTAATGATCAGTACACCAATCCCACTTGGCTCGCCAAATTTCGTTCTTCTAGGTTAAACCGTTCGTTGGCAGTAACCGGTTTCATTTTGAGGGTTCACTCTGTTTTCTCCTATAGGGATATATGTATTTGGAACTCTAAATCAAACGCGGTTTGTGCTAGCTCTTTGAAACTTGACACAATAAATCAGTTTCAAGTTCTATCTCTTAAGTTTGTTTGCTGTTGATTTAGCCCTAAGCAGAGACTGGCGAGAATCACTTTCATGGAAAGGGCCTGCCAAGCTTCCAAAAAACTACGAGTTGCCTGAAAACTTAGCACACACTTTTTCACCCAATCTTGATGAAACTTTCAGGTAACCATAAGTACACCAATCCCACTTGGCTCGCCAAATTTTGTTCTTCTAGGTTAAACCGTTCGTTGGCAGTAACCGGTTTCATTTTGAGGTTTCACTCTGTTTTCTCCTATAGGGATACATGTATTTGGAACTCTAAATCAAACACGGTTTGTGCTAGCTCTTTGAAACTTGACACAATAAGGCAGTTTCAAGTTCTATGTCTATGGTTTGTTTGCTGTTGAGGTACCCTAAGCAGAGACTGGCGAGAATCACTTTCATGGAAAGGGCCTGCCAAGCTTCCAAAAAACTACGAGTTGCCTGAAATCTCAGCACACACTTTTTCACCCAATCTTGATGAAACTTTCAGGTAATGATCAGTACACCAATCCCACTTGGCTCGCCAAATATCGTTCTTCTAGGTTAAACCGTTCGTTGGCAGTAACCGGTTTCATTTTGAGGGTTCACTCTGTTTTCTCCTATAGGGATATATGTATTTGGAACTCTAAATCAAACGCGGTTTGTGCTAGCTCTTTGAAACTTGACACAATAAATCAGTTTCAAGTTCTATCTCTTAAGTTTGTTTTCTGTTGATGTAGCCCTAAGCAGAGACTGGCGAGAATCACTTTCATGGAAAGGGCCTGCCAAGCTTCCAAAAAACTACGAGTTGCCTGAAAACTTAGCACACACTTTTTCACCCAATCTTGATGAAACTTTCAGGTAACCATAAGTACACCAATCCCACTTGGCTCGCCAAATTTTGTTCTTCTAGGTTAAACCGTTCGTTGGCAGTAACCGGTGTCATTTTGAGGTTTCACTCTGTTTTCTCCTATAGGGATACATGTATTTGGAACTCTAAATCAAACACGGTTTGTGCTAGCTCTTTGAAACTTGACACAATAAGGCAGTTTCAAGTTCTATGTCTATGGTTTGTTTGCTGTTGATGTACCCTAAGCAGAGACTGGCGAGAATCACTTTCATGGAAAGGGCCTGCCAAGCTTCCAAAAAACTACGAGTTGGCTGAAATCTCAGCACACACTTTTTCACCCAATCTTGATGAATCTTTCAGGTAATGATCAGTACACCAATCCCACTTGGCTCGCCAAATTTCGTTCTTCTAGGTTAAACCGTTCGTTGGCAGTAACCGGTTTCATTTTGAGGTTTCACTCTGTTTTCTCCTATAGGGATACATGTATTTGGAACTCTAAATCAAACACGGTTTGTGCTAACTCTTTGAAACTTGACACAATAAAGCAGTTTCAAGTTCTATCTCTATGGTTTGTTTGCTGTTGATGTAGCCCTAAGCAGAGACTGGCGAGAATCACTTTCATGGAAAGGGCCTGCCAAGCTTCCAAAAAACTATGAGTTGCCTGAAATCTCAGCACACACTTTTTCACCCAATCTTGATGAAACTTTCAGGTAATGATCAGTACACCAATCCCACATGGCTCGCCAAATTTCGTTCTTCTAGGTTAAACCGTTCGTTTGCAGAAACAGGTTTCATTTTGAGGTTTCACTCTGTTTTCTCCTATAGGGATACATGTATTTGGAACTCTAAATCAAACACGGTTTGTGCTAGCTCTTTGAAACTTGACCCAATAAAGCAGTTTCAAGTTCTATCTCTATGGTTTGTTTGCTGTTGAAGTAGCCCTAAGCAGAGAAGGGCGAGAATCACTTTCATTGAAAGGGCCTGCCAAGCTTCCAAAAAACTACGAGTTGCCTGAAATCTCAGGAAACACTTTTTCCCCCAATCTTGATGATACTTTCAGGTAACAATCAGTACACCAATCCCACTTGGTTCGCCAAATTTCGTTCTTCTAGGTTAAACCGTTCGTTGGCAGTAACCAGTTTCATTTTAAGGTTTCACTCTGTTTTCTCCTATAGGGATACATGTATTTAAAACTCTAAATCAAACACGGTTTCTGCTAGCTCTTTGAAAGTTGACACAATAAAGCAGTTTCAAGTTCTATTTCTATGGTTTGTTTGCTGTTGATGTACCCTAAGCAGAGACTGGCGAGAATCACTTTCATGGAAAGGGCCTGCCAAGCTTCCAAAAACTACGAGTTGCCTGAAATCTCAGCACACACTTTTTCACCCAATCTTGATGAAACTTTCAGGTAATGATCAGTACACCAATCCCACTTGGCTCGCCAAATTTCGTTCTTCTAGGTTAAACCGTTCGTTGGCAGTAACCGGTTTCATTTTGAGGTTTCACTCTGTTTTCTCCTATAGGGATACATGTATTTGGAACTCTAAATCAAACACGGTTTGTGCTAGCTCTTTGAAACTTGACAGAATAAAGCAGTTTCAAGTTATATCTCTATGGTTTGTTTGCTGTTGATGTAGCCCTAAGCAGAGACTGGCGAGAATCACTTTCATGGAAAGGGCCTGCCAAGCTTCCAAAAAACTACGAGTTGCCTGAAATCTCAGAAAACACTTTTTCACCCAATCTTTATGAAACTTTCAGGTAACGATCAGTACACCAATCCCACTTGGCTCGCCAAATTTCGTTCTTCTAGGTTAAACCGTTCGTTGGCAGTAACCGGTTTCATTTTGAGGTTTCACTCTGTTTTCTCCTATAGGGATACATGTATTTGGAAGTCTAAATCAAACACGGTTTGTGCTAGCTCTTTGAAACTTGACACAATAAAGCAGTTTCAAGTTCTATCTCTATGGTTTGTTTGCTGTTGATGTAGCCCTAAGCAGAGACTGGCGAGAATCACTTTCATGGAAAGGGCCTGCCAAGCTTCCAAAAAACTACGAGTTGCCTGAAATCTCAGAAAACACTTTTTCACCCAATCTTGATGAAACTTTCAGGTAATGATCAGTACACCAATCCCACTTGGCTCGCCAAATTTCGTTCTTCTAGGTTAAACCGTTGGTTGGCAGTAACCGGTTTCATTTTGAGGTTTCACTCTGTTTTCTCCTATAGGGATACATGTATTTGGAACTCTAAATCAAACATGGTTTGTGCTAGCTCTTTGAAACTTGACACAATAAAGCAGTTTCAAGTTCTATCTCTATGGTTTGTTTGCTGTTGCTGTAGCCCTAAGCAGAGACTAACGAGAATCACTTTCATGGAAAGGGCCTGCCAAGCTTCCAAAAAACTACGAGTTGCCTGAAATCTCAGCACACACTTTTTCACCCAATCTTGATGAAACTTTCATGCAATGATCAGTACGCCAATCCCACTTGGCTCACCAAATTTCGTTCTTCTAGGTTAAACCTTTCGTTGGCAGTAACCGGTTTCATTTTGAGGTTTCACTCTGTTTTCTCCTATAGGGATACATGTATTTGGAACTCTAAATCAAACACGGTTTGTGCTAGCTCTTTGAAACTTGACACAATAAAGCAGTTTCAAGTTCTATCTCTATGGTTTGTTTGCTGTTGATGTAGCCCTAAGCAGAGACTGGGGAGAATCACTTTCATGGAAAGGGCCTTCCAAGCTTCCAAAAAACTACGAGTTGCCTGAAATCTCAGCACACACTTTTTCACCCAATCTTGATGAAACTTTCAGGTAATGACAAGTACACCAATCCCACTTGGCTCGCCAAATTTCGTTCTTCTAGGTTAAACCATTCGTTGGCAGTAACCGGTTTTATTTTGAGGTTTCACTCTGTTTTCTCCTATAGGGATACATGTATTTGGAACTCTAAATCAAACACGGTTTGTGCTAGCTCTTTGAAACATGACACAATAAAGCAGTTTCAAGTTCTATCTCTATGGTTTGTTTGCTGTTGATGTAGCCCTAAGCAGAGACTGGCGAGAATCACTTTCATGGAAAGGGCCTGCCAAGCTTCCAAAAAACTACGAGTTGCCTGAAATCTCAGGACACACTTTTTCACCCAATCTTGATGAAACTTTCAGGTAATGATCAGTACGCCAATCCCACTTGGCGCGCCAAATTTCGTTCTTCTAGGTTAAACCGTTCGTTGGCAGTAACCGGTTTCATTTTGAGGTTTCACTCTGTTTTCTCCTATAGGGATACAAGTATTTGGAACTCTAAATCAAACACGGTTTGTGCTAGCTCTTTGAAACTTGACACAATAAAGCAGTTTCAAGTTCTATCTCTATGGTTGGTTTGCTGTTGATGTAGCCCTAAGCAGAGACTGGCGAGAATCACTTTCATGGAAAGGGCCTGCCAAGCTTCCAAAAAACTACGAGTTGCCTGAAATCAGAGCACACACTTTTTCTTTCAATCTTGATGAAACTTTCAGGTAATGATCAGTACACCAATCCCACTTGGCTTGCTAAATTTCGTTCTTCTAGGTTAAAACGTTCGTTGGCAGTAACCGGTTTCATTTTGAGGTTTTACTCTGTTTTCTCCTATAGGGATACATGTATTTGGGACTCTAAATCAAACACGGTTTGTGCTAGCTCTTTGAAACTTGACACAATAAAGCAGTTTCAACTTCTATCTCTATGGCTTGTTTCCTGTTGATGTAGCCCTAAGCAGAGACTGGCGAGAATCACTTTCATGGAAAGGGCCTGCCAAGCTTCCAAAAAACTACGAGTTGCCTGAAATCTCAGCCCACACTTTTTCACCCAATCTTGATGAAAATTTCAGATAATGATCAGTACACCAATCCCACTCGGCTCACCAAATTTCGTTCTTCTAGGTTAAACCGTTCGTTGGCAGTAACCGGTTTCATTTTGAGGTTTCACTCTGTTTTCTCCTATAGGGATACATGTATTTGGAACTCTAAATCAAACACGGTTTGTGCTAGCTCTTTGAAACTTGACACAATAAAGCAGTTTCCAGTTCTATATCTATGGTTTGTTTGCTGTTGATGTAGCCCTAAGCAGAGACTGGCGAGAATCACTTTCATGGAAAGGGCCTGCCAAGCTTCCAAAAAACTACGAGTTGCCTAAAATCTCAGCAAACACTTTTTTACCCAATCTTGATGATACTTTCAGGTAATGATCAGTACACCAATCAAACTTGGCTTGCCAAATTTCGTTCTTCTAGGTTAAACCGTTCGTTGGCAGTAACCGGTTTCATTTTGAGGTTTCACTCTGTTTTCTCCTATAGGGATACATGTATTTGGAAATCTAAATCAAACACGGTTTGTGCTAGCTCTTTGAAACTTGACACAATAAAGCAGTTTCAAGTTCTATCTCTATGGTTTGTTTGCTGTTGATGTACCCTAAGCAGAGACTGGCGAGAATCACTTTCATGGAAAGGGCCTGCCAAGCTTCCAAAAAACTATGAGTTGCCTGAAATCTCAGCACACACTTCTTCACCCAATCTTGATGAAACTTTCAGGTAATGATCAGTACACCAATCCCACTTGGGCTCGCCAAATTTCGTTCTTCTAGGTTATACCGTTCGTTGACAGTAACCGGTTTTATTTTGAGGTTTCACTCTGTTTTCTCCTACAGGGATACATGTATTTGGAACTCTAAATCAAACACGGTTTGTGCTAGCTCTTTGAAACTTGACACAATAAAGCAGTTTCAAGTTCTATCTCTATGGTTTGTTTGCTGTTGATGTAGCCCTAAGCAGAGACTGGCGAGAATCACTTTCATGTAAAGGGCCTGCCAACCTTCCAAAAAACTATGAGTTGCCTCTAATCTCAGCACACACTTCTTCACCCAATCTTGATGAAACTTTCAGGTAATGATCAGTACACCAATCCCACTTGGCTCGCCAAATTTCGTTCTTCTAGGTTAAACCGTTCGTTGGCAGTAACCGGTTTCATTTTGAGGTTTCACTCTGTTTTCTTATATAGGGATACATGTATTTGGAACTCTAAATCAAACTCGGTTTGTGCTAGCTCTTTGAAACTTGACACAATAAAGCAGTTTCAAGTTCTATCTCTATGGTTTGTTTGCTGTTGAAGTAGCCCAAAGCAGAGAAGGGCGAGAATCACTTTCATGGAAAGGGCCTGCCAAGCTTCCAAAAAAACTGCGACTTGGCTGAGATCACAGGAAACACTTTTTCTCCCAATCTTGATGATACTTTCAGGTAACAATCAGTACACCAATCCCACTTGGCTCGAAAATTTCGTTCTTCTAGGTTAAACCGTTCGTTGGCAGTAACCGGTTTCATTTTAAGGTTTCACTCTGTTTTCTCCTATAGGGATACATGTATTTAAAACTCTAAATCAAACACGGTTTGTGCTAGCTCTTTGAAAGTTGACACAATAAAGCAGTTTCAAGTTCTATTTCTATGGTTTGTTTGCTGTTGATGTACCCTAAGCAGAGACTGGCGAGAATCACTTTCATGGAAAGGGCCTGTCAAGCTTCCAAAAAACTACGAGTTGCCTGAAATCTCAGGAACACTTTTTCCGCCAATCTTGATGATACTTTCAGGTAACAATCAGTACACCAATCCCACTTGGCTCGCCAAATTTTGTTCTTCTAGGTTAAACCGTTCGTTGGCAGTAACCGGTTTCATTTTGAGGTTTCACTCTGTTTTCTCCTATATGGATACATGTATTTGGAACTCTAAATCAAACACGGTTTGTGCTAGCTCTTTGAAACTTGACACAATAAAGCAGTTTCAAGTTCTATCTCTATGGTTTGTTTGCTGTTGATGTAGCCCTAAGCAGAGACTGGCGAGAATCACTTTCATGGAAAGGCCCTGCCAAGCTTACAAAATACTACGAGTTGCCTGAAATCTCAGCACACACTTTTTCACCCAATCTTGAAGAAACTTTCAGGTAATGATCAGTACACCAATCCCACTTGGCTCGCCAAATTTCGTTCTTCTAGGTTAAACCGTTCGTTTGCAGTAACCGGTTTCATTTTGAGGTTTCACTCTGTTTTCTCCTATAGGGATACATGTATTTGGAACTCTAAATCAAACACGGTTTGTGCTAGCTCTTTGAAACTTGACACAATAAAGCAGTTTCAAGTTCTATCTCTATGGTTTGTTTGCTGTTGATGTACCCTAAGCAGAGACTGGTGAGAATCACTTTCATGGAAAGGGCCTGCCAAGCTTCCAAAAAACTACCAGTTGCCTGAAATCTCAGCACACACTTTTTCACCCAATCTTGATGAAACTTTCAGGTAATGAACAGTACACAAATCCCACTTGGCTCGCCAAATTTCGTTCTTCTAGGTTAAACCGTTCGTTGGGAGTAACCGGTTTCATTTTGAGGTTTCACTCTGTTTTCTCCTATAGGGATACATGTATTTGGAACTCTAAATCAAACACGGTTTGTGCTAACTCTTTGAAACTTGACACAATAAAGCAGTTTCAAGTTCTATCTCTATGGTTTGTTTGCTGTTGATGTAGCCCTAAGCAGAGACTGGGGAGAATCACTTTCATGGACAGGGCCTGCCAAGCTTCCAAAAAACTACGAGTTGCCTGAAATCTCAGCACACACTTTTTCACCCAATCTTGATGAAACTTTCAGGTAATGATCAGTACACCAATCCCACTTGGCTCGCCAAATTTCGTTCTTCTAGGTTAAACCGTTCGTTGGCAGTAACCGGTTTCATTTTGAGGTTTCACTCTGTTTTCTCCTATAGGGATACATGTATTTGGAACTCTAAATCAAACACGGTTTGTGCTAACTCTTTGAAACTTGACACAATAAAGCAGTTTCAAGTTCTATCTCTATGGTTTGTTTGCTGTTGATGTAGCCCTAAGCAGAGACTGGCGAGAATCACTTTCATGGAAAGGGCCTGCCAAGCTTCCAAAAAACTACGAGTTGCCTGAAATCTCAGCACAAACTTTTTCACCCAATCTTGATGAAACTTTCAGGTAATGATCAGTACACCAATCCCACTTGGTTCGCCAAATTTCGTTCTTCTAGGTTAAACCGTTCGTTGGCAGTAACCGGTTTCATTTTCAGGTTTCACTCTGTTTTCTCCTATAGGGATACATGTATTTGGAACTCTAAATCAAACACGGTTTGTGCTAGCTCTTTGAAACTTGACAGAATAAAGAAGTTTCAATTTCTATCTCTATGGTTTGTTTGCTCTTGATGTAGCCCTAAGCAGAGACTGGCGAGAATCACTTTCATGGAAAGGGCCTGCCAAGCTTCCAAAAAACTACGAGTTGCCTGAAATCTCAGCACACAGTTTTTCACCAATCTTGATGAAACTTTCAGGTAATGATCAGTACACCAATCCCACTTGGCTCGCCAAATTTCGTTTTTCTAGGTTAAACCGTTCGTTGGCAGTAACCGGTTTCATTTTGAGGTTTCACTCTGTTTTCTCCTATAGGGATACATGTATTTGGAACTCTAAATCAAACACGGTTTGTGCTAGCTCTTTAAAACTTGACACAATAAAGCAGTTTCAAGTTCTATGTCCATGGTTTGTTTGCTGTTGATGTAGCCCTAAGCAGAGACTGGCGAGAATCACTTTCATGGAAAGGGCCTGCCAAGATTCCAAAAAACTACGAGTTGCCTGAAATCTCAGCACAGACTTTTTCACCAATCTTTATGAAACTTTCAGGTAATGATCAGTACACCAATCCCACTTGGCTCGCCAAATTTCGTTCTTCTAGGTTAAACCGTTCGTTGGCAGTAACCGGATTCATTTTGAGGTTTCACTCTGTTTTCTCCTATAGGGATACATGTATTTGGAACTCTAAATCAAACGCGGTTTGTGCTAGCTCTTTGAAACTTGACACAATAAAGCAGTTTCAAGTTCTATCTCTATGGTTTGTTTGCTGTTGATGTAGCCCTAAGCAGAGACTGGCGAGAATCACTTTCATGGAAAGGGCCTGCCAAGCTTCCAAAAAACTACGAGTTTCCTGAAATCTCAGCACACACTTTTTCACCCAATCTTGATGAAACTTTCAGGTAATGATCAGTACACCAATCCCACTTGGCTCGCCAAATTTCGTTCTTCTAGGTTAAACCGTTCGTTGGCAGTAACCGGTTTCATTTTGAGGTTTCACTGTTTTCTCCTATAGGGATACATGTATTTGGAACTCTAAATCAAACACTGTTTGTGCTAGCTCTTTGAAACTTGACACAATAAAGCAGTTTCAAGATCTATCTCTATGGTTTGTTTTCTGTTGATGTAGCCCTAAGCAGAGACTGGCGAGAATCACTTTCATGGAAAGGGCCTGCCAAGCTTCCAAAAAACTACGAGTTGCCTGAAATCTCAGCACACACTTTTTCACCCAATCTTGATGAAACTTTTAGGTAATGATCAGTACACCAATCCCACTTGGCTCGCCAAATTTCGTTCTTCTAGGTTAAACCGTTCGTTGGCAGTAACCGGTTTCATTTTGAGGTTTCACTCTGTTTTCTCCTATAGGGATACATGTATTTGGAACTCTAAATCAAACACGGTTTGTGCTAGCTCTTTGAAACTTGACACAATAAAGCAGTTTCAAGTTCTATCTCTATGGTTTGTTTGCTGTTGATGTAGCCCTAAGCAGAGACTGGCGAGAATCACTTTCATGGAAAGGGCCTGCCAAGCTTCCAAAAAACTACGAGTTGCCTGAAATCTCAGCAAACACTTTTTCACCCAATCTTGATGATACTTTAAGGTAATGATCAGTACACCAATCCCACTTGGCTCGCCAAATTTCTTTCTTCTAGGTTAAACCGTTCCTTGGCAGTAACCGGTTTCATTTTGAGGTTTCACTGTGTTTTCTCCTATAGGGATACATGTATTTGGAACTCTAAATCGAACACGGTTTGTGCTAGCTCTTTGAAACTTGACACAATAAAGCAGTTTCAAGTTCTTTCTCTATGGTTTGTTTGCTGTTGATGTAGCCCTAAGCAGAGACTGGCGAGTATCACTTTCTTGGAAAGGGCCTGCCAAGCTTCCAAAAAACTACGAGTTGCCTTAAATCTCAGCACACACTTTTTCACCCAATCTTGATGAAACTTTCAGGTAATGATCAGTACACCAATCCCACTTGGCTCACCAAATTTTGTTCTTCTAGGTTAAACCGTTCGTTGGCAGTAAACGTTTTCATTTTGAGGTTTCACTCTGTTTTCTCCTATAGGGATACATGTATTTGGAACTCTAAATCAAACACTGTTTGTGCTAGCTCTTTGAATCTTGACACAATAAAGCAGTTTTGCTTTTGATGTAGCCCTAAGCAGAGACTGGCGAGAATCACTTTCATGGAAAGGGCCTGCCAAGCTTCCAAAAAATTACCAGTTGCCTGAAATCTCAGCACACACTTTTTCACCCAATCTTGATGAAACTTTCAGGTAATGATCAGTACACCAATCCCACTTGGCTCGCCCAATATCGTTCTTCTAGGTTAAACCGTTCGTTGGCAGTAACCGGATTCATTTTGAGGTTTCACTCTGTTTTCTCCTATAGGGATACATGTATTCGGAACTCTAAATCAAACGCGGTTTGTGCTAGCTCTTTGAAACTTGACACAATAAAGCAGTTTCAAGTTCTATCTCTATGGTTTGTTTGCTGTTGATGTAGCCCTAAGCAGAGACTGGCGAGAATCACTTTCATGGAAAGGGCCTGCCAAGCTTCCAAAAAACTACGAGTTGCCTTAAATCTCAGCACACACTTTTTCACCCAATCTTGATGAAACTTTCAGGTAATGATCAGTACACCAATCCCACTTGGCTCGCCAAATTTCGTTCTTCTAGGTTAAACCGTTCGTTGGCAGTAACCGGTTTCATTTTGAGGTTTCACTGTTTTCTCCTATAGGGATACATGTATTTGGAACTCTAAATCAAACACTGGTTGTGCTAGCTCTTTGAAACTTGACACAATAAAGCAGTTTCAAGATCTATCTCTATGGTTTGTTTTCTGTTGATGTAGCCCTAAGCAGAGACTGGCGAGAATCACTTTCATGGAAAGGGCCTGCCAAGCTTCCAAAAAACTACGAGTTGCCTGAAATCTCAGCACACACTTTTTCACCCAATCTTGATGAAACTTTCAGGTAATGATCAGTACACCAATCCCACTTGGCTCGCCAAATTTCGTTCTTCTAGGTTAAACCGTTCGTTGGCAGTAACCGGTTTCATTTTGAGGTTTCACTCTGTTTTCTCCTATAGGGATACAAGTATTTGGAACTCTAAATCAAACGCGGTTTGTGCTAGCTCTTTGAAACTTGACACAATAAAGCAGTTTCAAGTTCTATCTCTATGGTTTGTTTGCTGTTGATGTAGCCCTAAGCAGAGACTGGCGAGAATCACTTTCATGGAAAGGGCCTGCCAAGCTTCCAAAAAACTAGGAGTTGCCTGAAATCTCAGCAAACACTTTTTCACAAATCTTGATGAAACTTTCAGGTAATGATCAGTACACCAATCCCACTTGGCTCGCCAAATTTCGTTCTTCTAGGTTAAACCGTTCGTTGGCAGTAACTGGTTTCATTTTGAGGTTTCACTGTTTTCTCCTATAAGGATAAATGTATTTGGAACTCTAAATCAAACGCGGTTTCTGCTAGCTCTTTGAAACTTGACACAATAAAGCAGTTTCAAGTTCTATGTCCATGGTTTGTTTGCTGTTGATGTAGCCCTAAGCAGAGACTGGCGAGAATCACTTTCATGGAAAGGGCCTGCCAAGCTTCCAAAAAACTACGAGTTGCCTGAAATCTCAGCACACACTTTTTCACCCAATCTTGATGAAACTTTCAGGTAATGATCAGTACACCAATCCCACTTGGCTCCCCAAATTTCGTTCTTCTAGGTAAACCGTTCGTTGGCAGTAACCGGTTTCATTTTGAGGTTTCACTCTGTTTTGTCTTATAGGGATACATGTACTTGGAACTCTAAATCAAACACGGTTTGTGCTAGCTCTTTGAAACTTGACACAATAAAGCAGTTTCAAGTTCTATCTCTATGGTTTGTTTGCTGTTAATGTAGCCTAAGCAGAGACTGGCGAGAATCACTTTCATGGAAAGGGCCTGCCAAGCTTCCAAAAAACTACGAGTTGCCTTAAATCTCAGCACACACTTTTTCACCCAATCTTTATGAAACTTTCAGGTAATGATCAGTACACCAATCCCACTTGGCTAGCCAAATTTCTTTCTTCTAGGTTAAACCGTTCCTTGGCAGTAACCGGTTTCATTTTGAGGTTTCACTCTGTTTTCTCCAATAGGGATACATGTATTTGGAAGTGTAAATCAAACGCGGTTTGTGCTAGGTCTTTGAAACTTGACACAATAATGCAGTTTCAAGTTCTATGTCCAGGGTTTGTTTGCTGTTGATGTAGCCCTAAGCAGAGACTGGCGAGAATCACTTTCATGGAAAGGGCCTGCCAAGCTTCCAAAAAACTACGAGTTGCCTGAAATCACAGCACACACTTTTTCACCCAATCTTGATGATACTTTCAGGTAATGATCAGTACACCATTCCCACTTGGCTCGCCAAATTTCGTGCTTCTAGGTTAAACCATTCGTTTGCAGTAACCGTTTTCATTTTGAGGTTTCACTGATTTTTCTCCTATAGGGATATATGTATTTGGAACTCTAAATCGAACACGGTTTGTTCTAGCTCTTTGAAACTTGACACAATAAAGCACTTTCAACTTCTCTCTCTATGGTTTGTTTGCTGTTGATGTAGCCCTAAGCAGCGACTGGCGAGAATCACTTTCATGGAAAGTGCCTGCTAAGCTTCCAAAAAACTACGAGTTGCCTGAAATCTCAGCACACACTTTTTCACCCAATCTTTATGAAACTTTCAGGTAATGATCAGTACACCAATCCCACTTGGCTCTCCAAATTTCGTTCTTCTAGGTTAAACCGTTCGTTGGCAGTAACCGGTTTCATTTTGAGGTTTCACTCTGTTTTCTCCTATAGGGATACATGTATTTGGAACTCTAAATCAAACACGGTTTGTGCTAGCTCTTTGAAACTTGACACAATAAAGCAGTTTCAAGTTCTATCTCTATGGTTTGTTTGCTGTTGATGTAGCCCTAAGCAGAGACTGGCGAGAATCACTTTCATGGAAAGGGCCTGCCAAGCTTCCAAAAAACTACGAGTTGCCTGAAATCTCAGCACACACTTTTTCACCCAATCTTGATGAAACTTTCAGGTAATGATCAGTACACCAATCCCACTTGGCTTGCCAAATTTCGTTCTTCCAGGTTAAACAGTTCGTTGGCAGTAACCGGTTTCATTTTGAGGTTTCACTCTGTTTTCTGCTATAGGGATACAGGTATTTGGAACTCTAAATCAAACACGGTTTGTGCTAGCTCTTTGAAACTTGACACAATAAAGCAGTTTCAAGTTCTATCTCTATGGTTTGTTTGCTGTTGATGTAGCCCTAAGCAGAGACTGGCGAGAATCACTTTCATGGAAAGGGCCTTCCAAGCTTCCAAAAAACTACGAGTTGCCTGAAATCTCAGCAAACACTTTTTCACCCAATCTTGATGATACTTTAAGGTAATGATCAGTACACCAATCCCACTTGGCTCACCAAATTTCTTTCTTCTAGGTTAAACCGTTCCTTGGCAGTAACCGGTTTCATTTTGAGGTTTCACTGTGTTTTCTCCTATAGATATACATGTATTTGGAACTCTAAATCGAACACGGTTTGTGCTAGCTCTTTGAAACTTGACACAATAAAGCAGTTTCAAGTTCTTTCTCTATGGTTTGTTTGCTGTTGATGTAGCCCTAAGCAGAGAATGGCGAGTATCACTTCCTTGGAAAGGGCCTGCCAAGCTTCCAAAAAACTACGAGTTTCCTTAAATCTCAGCACACACTTTTTCACCCAATCTTGATGAAACTTTCAGGTAATGATCAGTACACCAATCCCACTTGGCTCACCAAATTTTGTTCTTCTAGGTTAAACCGTTCGTTGGCAGTAAACGTTTTCATTTTGAGGTTTCACTCTGTTTTCTCCAAAGGGATACATGTATTTGGAACTCTAAATCAAACACTGTTTGTGCTAGCTCTTTGAAACTTGACACAATAAAGCAGTTTTGCTTTTGATGTAGCCCTAAGCAGAGACTGGCGAGAATCACTTTCATGGAAAGGGCCTGCCAAGCTTCCAAAAAATTACCAGTTGCCTGAAATCTCAGCACACACTTTTTCACCCAATCTTGATGAAACTTTCAGGTAATGATCAGTACACCAATCCCACTTGGCTCGCCAAATTTTGTTCTTCTAGGTTAAACCGTTCGTTGGCAGTAACCGGTTTCATTTTGAGGTTTCACTCTGTTTTCTCCTATAGGGATACATGTATTTGGAACTCTAAATCAAACACCGTTTGTGCTAACTCTTTGAAACTTGACACAATAAAGCAGTTTCAAGTTCCATCTCTATGGTTTGTTTGCTGTTGATGTAGCCCTAAGCAGAGACTGGCGAGAATCACTTTCATGGAAAGGGCCTGCCAAGCTTCCAAAAAACTACGATTTGCCTGAAATCTCAGCACACACTTTTTCACCCAATCTTGATGAAACTATCAGGTAATGATCAGTACACCAATCCCACTTGGCTCGCCAAATTTCGTTCTTCTAGGTTAAACCGTTCATTTGCAGTAACCGGTTTCATTTTGAGGTTTCACTCTGTTTTCTCCTAGGGATACATGTATTTGGAACTCTAAATCAAACAAGGTTTGTGCTAGCTCTTTGAAACTTGACACAATAAAGCAGTTTCAAGTTCTATGTCCATGGTTTGTTTGCTGTTGATGTAGCCCTAAGCAGAGACTGGCGAGAATCACTTTCATGGAGAGGGCCTGCCAAGCTTCCAAAAAACTACGAGTTGCCTGAAATCTCAGCACACACTTTTTCACCCAATCTTTATGAAACTTTCAGGTAATGATCAGTACACCAATCCCACTTGGCTCGCCAAATTTCGTTCTTCTAGGTTAAACCGTTCATTGGCAGTAACCGGTTTCATTTTGAGGTTTAACTCTGTTTTCTCCTATAGGGATACATGTATTTGGAACTCTAAATCAAACGCGGTTTGTGCTAGCTCTTTGAAACTTGACACAATAAAGCAGTTTCAAGTTCTATCTCTATGGTTTGTTTGCTGTTGATGTAGCCCTAAGCAGAGACTGGCGAGAATCACTTTCATGGAAAGGGCCTGCCAAGCTTCCAAAAAACTACGAGTTTCCTGAAATCTCAGCACACACTTTTTCAACCATTCTTGATGAAACTTTCAGGTAATGATCAGTACACCAATCCCACTTGGCTCGCCAAATTTCGTTTTTCTAGGTTAAACCGTTCGTTGGCAGTAACTGGTTTCATTTTGAGGTTTCACTCTGTTTTCTCCTATAGAGATACATGTATTTGGAACTCTTAATCAAACACGGTTTGTGCTAGCTCTTTGAAACTTGACACAGTAAAGCAGTTTCAAGTTCTATCTCTATGGTTTGTTTTCTGTTGATGTAGCCCTAAGCAGAGACTGGCGAGAATCACTTTCATGGAAAGGGCCTGCCAAGCTTCCAAAAAACTACGAGTTGCCTGAAATCTCAGCAAACACTTTTTCACCCAATCTTGATGATTCTTTCAGGTAATGATCAGTACACCATTCCCACTTGGCTCGCCAAATTTCGTGCTTCTAGGTTAAACCGTTCGTTTGCAGTAACCGGTTTCATTTTGAGGTTTCACTCTGTTTTCTCCTATAGGGATACAAGTATTTGGAACTCTAAATCAAACGCGGTTTGTGCTAGCTCTTTGAAACTTGACACAATAAAGCAGTTTCAAGTTCTATCTCTATGGTTTGTTTGCTGTTGATGTAGCCCTAAGCAGAGACTGGCGAGAATCACTTTCATGGAAAGGGCCTGCCAAGCTTCCAAAAAACTACGAGTTGCCTGAAATCTCAGCACACACTTTTTCACCCAATCTTGATGAAACTTTCAGGTAATGATCAGTACACCAATCCCACTTGGCTCGCCAAATTTCGTTCTTCTAGGTTAAACCGTTCGTTGGCAGTAACTGGTTTCATTTTGAGGTTTCACTGTTTTCTCCTATAGGGATACATGTATTTGGAACTCTAAATCAAACGCGGTTTCTGCTAGCTCTTTGAAACTTGACACAATAAAGCAGTTTCAAGTTCTATGTCCATGGTTTGTTTGCTGTTGATGTAGCCCTAAGCAGAGACTGGCGAGAATCACTTTCATGGAAAGGGCCTGCCAAGCTTCCAAAAAACTACGAGTTGCCTGAAATCTCAGCACACACTTTTTCACCCAATCTTGATGAAACTTTCAGGTAATGATCAGTACACCAATCCCACTTGGCTCCCCAAATTTCGTTCTTCTAGGTAAACCGTTCGTTGGCAGTAACCGGTTTCATTTTGAGGTTTCACTCTGTTTTGTCTTATAGGGATACATGTATTTGGAACTCTAAATCAAACACGGTTTGTGCTAGCTCTTTGAAACTTGACACAATAAAGCAGTTTCAAGTTCTATCTCTATGGTTTGTTTGCTGTTGATGTAGCCTAAGCAGAGACTGGCGAGAATCACTTTCATGGAAAGGGCCTGCCAAGCTTCCAAAAAACTACGAGTTGCCTTAAATCTCAGCACACACTTTTTCACCCAATCTTGATGAACCTTTCAGGTAATGATCAGTACACCAATCCCACTTGGCTAGCCAAATTTCTTTCTTCTAGGTTAAACCGTTCCTTGGCAGTAACGGGTTTCATTTTGAGGTTTCACTCTGTTTTCTCCTATAGGGATACATGTATTTGGAAGTGTAAATCAAACGCGGTTTGTGCTAGGTCTTTGAAACTTGACACAATAATGCAGTTTCAAGTTCTATGTCCAGGGTTTGTTTGCTGTTGATGTAGCCCTAAGCAGAGACTGGCGAGAATCACTTTCATGGAAAGGGCCTGCCAAGCTTCCAAAAAACTACGAGTTGCCTGAAATCTCAGCAAACACTTTTTCACCCAATCTTGATGATACTTTCAGGTAATGATCAGTACACCATTCCCACTTGGCTCGCCAAATTTCGTGCTTCTAGGTTAAACCGTTCGTTTGCAGTAACCGTTTTCATTTTGAGGTTTCACTGATTTTTCTCCTATAGGGATATATGTATTTGGAACTCTAAATCGAACACGGTTTGTTCTAGCTCTTTGAAACTTGACACAATAAAGCACTTTCAAGTTCTCTCTCTATGGTTTGTTTGCTGTTGATGAAGCCCTAAGCAGCGACTGGCGAGAATCACTTTCATGGAAAGTGCCTGCTAAGCTTCCAAAAAACTACGAGTTGCCTGAAATCTCAGCACACACTTTTTCACCCAATCTTTATGAAACTTTCAGGTAATGATCAGTACACCAATCCCACTTGGCTCTCCAAATTTCGTTCTTCTAGGTTAAACCGTTCGTTGGCAGTAACCGGTTTCATTTTGAGGTTTCACTCTGTTTTCTCCTATAGGGATACATGTATTTGGAACTCTAAATCAAACACGGTTTGTGCTAGCTCTTTGAAACTTGACACAATAAAGCAGTTTCAAGTTCTATCTCTATGGTTTGTTTGCTGTTGATGTAGCCCTAAGAAGAGACTGGCGAGAATCACTTTCATGGAAAGGGCCTGCCAAGCTTCCAAAAAACTACGAGTTGCCTGAAATCTCAGCACACACTTTTTCACCCAATCTTGATGAAACTTTCAGGTAATGATCAGTACACCAATCCCACTTGGATTGCCAAATTTCGTTCTTCCAGGTTTAACAGTTCGTTGGCAGTAACCGGTTTCATTTTGAGGTTTCACTCTGTTTTCTGCTATAGGGATACAGGTATTTGGAACTCTAAATCAAACACGGTTTGTGCTAGCTCTTTGAAACTTGACACAATAAAGCAGTTTCAAGTTCTATCTCTATGGTTTGTTTGCTGTTGATGTAGCCCTAAGCAGAGACTGGCGAGAATCACTTTCATGGAAAGGGCCTGCCAAGCTTCCAAAAAACTACGAGTTTCCTGAAATCTCAGCACACACTTTTTCACCCAATCTTGATGAAACTTTCATGTATTGATCAGTACACCAATCCCACTTGGCTCGCCAAATTTTGTTCTTCTATGTTAAATCGTTCGTTGGCAGTAAACGGTTTCATTTTGAGGTTTCACTCTGTTTTCTCCAAAGGGATACATGTATTTGGAACTCTAAATCAAACACGGTTTGTGCTAGCTCTTTGAAACTTGACACAATAAAGCAGTTTTGCTGTTGATGTAGCCCTAAGCAGAGACTGGCGAGAATCACTTTCATGGAAAGGGCCTGCCAAGCTTCCAAAAAATTACCAGTTGCCTGAAATCTCAGCACACACTTTTTCACCCAATCTTGATGAAACTTTCAGGTAATGATCAGTACACCAATCCCACTTGGTTCACCAAATTTCGTTCTTCTAGGTTAAACCGTTCGTTGCCAGTAACCGGTTTCATTTTGAGGTTTCACTCTGTTTTCTCCTATAGGGATACATGTATTTGGAACTCTAAATCAAACACGGTTTGTGCTAGCTCTTTGAAACTTGACACAATAAAGCAGTTTCATGTTCTATCTCTATGGTTTGTTTGCTGTTGATGTAGCCCTAAGCAGAGAGTGGCGAGAATCACTTTCATGGAAAGGGCCTGCCAAGCTTCCAAAAAACTACGAGTTGCCTGAAATCTCAGCACACACTTTTTCACCCAATCTTGATGAAACTTTCAGGTAATGATCAGTACACCAATCCCACTTGGCTCGCCAAATTTCGTTTTTCTAGGTTAAATCGTTCGTTTGCAGTAACCGGTTTCATTTTGAGGTTTCACTCTGTTTTCTCCTATAGGGATACATGTATTTGGAAGTGTAAATCAAACGCGGTTTGTGCTAGGTCTTTGAAACTTGACACAATAATGCAGTTAAAAGTTCTATGTCCAGGGTTTGTTTGCTGTTGATGTAGCCCTAAGCAGAGACTGGCGAGAATCACTTTCATGGAAAGGGCCTGCCAAGCTTCCAAAAAACTACGAGTTGCCTGAAATCTCAGCAAACACTTTTTCACCCAATCTTGATGATACTTTCAGGTAATGATCAGTACACCATTCCCACTTGGCTCGCCAAATTTCGTGCTTCTAGGTTAAACCGTTCGTTTGCAGTAACCGTTTTCATTTTGAGGTTTCACTGATTTTTCTCCTATAGGGATATATGTATTTGGAACTCTAAATCGAACACGGTTTGTTCTAGCTCTTTGAAACTTGACACAATAAAGCACTTTCAAGTTCTCTCTCTATGGTTTGTTTGCTGTTGATGAAGCCCTAAGCAGCGACTGGCGAGAATCACTTTCATGGAAAGTGCCTGCTAAGCTTCCAAAAAACTACGAGTTGCCTGAAATCTCAGCACACACTTTTTCACCCAATCTTTATGAAACTTTCAGGTAATGATCAGTACACCAATCCCACTTGGATTGCCAAATTTCGTTCTTCCAGGTTTAACAGTTCGTTGGCAGTAACCGGTTTCATTTTGAGGTTTCACTCTGTTTTCTGCTATAGGGATACAGGTATTTGGAACTCTAAATCAAACACGGTTTGTGCTAGCTCTTTGAAACTTGACACAATAAAGCAGTTTCAAGTTCTATCTCTATGGTTTGTTTGCTGTTGATGTAGCCCTAAGCAGAGACTGGCGAGAATCACTTTCATGGAAAGGGCCTGCCAAGCTTCCAAAAAACTACGAGTTTCCTGAAATCTCAGCACACACTTTTTCACCCAATCTTGATGAAACTTTCATGTATTGATCAGTACACCAATCCCACTTGGCTCGCCAAATTTTGTTCTTCTAGGTTAAATCGTTCGTTAGCAGTAAACGGTTTCATTTTGAGGTTTCACTCTGTTTTCTCCAAAGGGATACATGTATTTGGAACTCTAAATCAAACACGGTTTGTGCTAGCTCTTTGAAACTTGACACAATAAAGCAGTTTTGCTGTTGATGTAGCCCTAAGCAGAGACTGGCGAGAATCACTTTCATGGAAAGGGCCTGCCAAGCTTCCAAAAAATTACCAGTTGCCTGAAATCTCAGCACACACTTTTTCACCCAATCTTGATGAAACTTTCAGGTAATGATCAGTACACCAATCCCACTTGGTTCACCAAATTTCGTTCTTCTAGGTTAAACCGTTCGTTGCCAGTAACCGGTTTCATTTTGAGGTTTCACTCTGTTTTCTCCTATAGGGATACATGTATTTGGAACTCTAAATCAAACACGGTTTGTGCTAGCTCTTTGAAACTTGACACAATAAAGCAGTTTCATGTTCTATCTCTATGGTTTGTTTGCTGTTGATGTAGCCCTAAGCAGAGAGTGGCGAGAATCACTTTCATGGAAAGGGCCTGCCAAGCTTCCAAAAAACTACGAGTTGCCTGAAATCTCAGCACACACTTTTTCACCCAATCTTGATGAAACTTTCAGGTAATGATCAGTACACCAATCCCACTTGGCTCGCCAAATTTCGTTTTTCTAGGTTAAATCGTTCGTTTGCAGTAACCGGTTTCATTTTGAGGTTTCACTCTGTTTTCTCCTATAGGGATACATGTATTTGGAAGTGTAAATCAAACGCGGTTTGTGCTAGCTCTTTGAAACTTGACACAATAAAGCAGTTTCAAGTTCTATGTCCATGGTTTGTTTGGTGTTGATGTAGCCCTAAGCAGAGACTGGCGAGAATCACTTTCATGGAAAAGGCCTGCCAAGCTTCCAAAAATCTACGAGTTGCCTGAAATCTCAGCACACAATTTTTCACCCAATTTTTATGAAACTTTCAGGTAATGATCAGTACACCAATCCCACTTGCCTCCCCAAATTTCGTTCTTCTAGGTTAAACCGTTCGTTGGCAGTAACCGGTTTCATTTTGAGGTTTTTACTCTGTTTTCTCCTATAGGGATACATGTATTTGGAACTCTAAATCAAACACGGTTTGTGCTAGCTATTTGAAACTGCACACAATAAAGCAGTTTCAAGTTCTATCTCTATGGTTTGTTTGCTGTTAATGTAGCCCTAAGCAGAGACTGGCGAGAATCACTTTCATGGAAAGGGCCTGCCAAGCTTCCAAAAAACTACGAGTTGTCTGAAATCTCAGCACACACTTTTTCAACCAATCTTGATGAAACTTTCAGGTAATGATCAGTACACCAATCCCACTTGGCTCGCCAAATTTCGTTCTTCTAGGTTAAACCGTTCATTGGCAGTAACTGTTTCATTTTGAGGTTTCACTCTGTTTTCTCCTATAGGGATACATGTATTTGGAACTCTAAATCAAACACGGTTTGTGCTAGCTCTTTGAAACTTGACACAATAAAGCAGTTTCAAGTTCTATGTCTATGGTTTGTTTGCTGTTGATGTAGCCCTAAGCAGAGACTGGCGAGAATCACTTTCATGGAAAGGGCCTGCCAAGCTTCCAAAAAACTACGAGTTGCCTGAAATCTCAGCAAACACTTTTTCACCCAATCTTGATGATACTTTCAGGTAATGATCAGTACACCATTCCCACTTGGCTCGCCAAATTTCGTGAATCTAGGATAAACCGTTCGTTTGCAGTAACCGTTTTCATTTTGAGGTTTCACTGTGTTTTCTCCTTTAGTGATACATGTATTTGGAACTCTAAATCGAACATGGTTTGTACTAGCTCTTTGAAACTTGACACAATAAAGCAGTTTCAAGTTCTATCTCTATGGTTTGTTTGCTGTTGATGTAGCCCTAAGCAGAGACTGGCGAGAATCACTTTCATGGAAAGGGCCTGCCAAGCTTCCAAAAAACTACGAGTTGCCTGAAATCTCAACACACACTTTTTCACCCAATCTTTATGAAAATTTCAGGTAATGATCAGTACACCAATCCCACTTGGCTCTCCAAATTTCGTTCTTCTAGGTTAAACCGTTCGTTGGCAGTAACCGGTTTCATTTTGAGGTTTCACTCTGTTTTCTCCTATAGGGATACATGTATTTGGAACTCTAAATCAAACACGGTTTGTGCTAGCTCTTTGAAACTTGACACAATAAAGCAGTTTCAAGTTCTATCTCTATGGTTTGTTTGCTGTTGATGTAGCCCTAAGAAGAGACTGGGGAGAATCACTTTCATGGAAAGGGCCTGCCAAGCTTCCAAAAAACTACGAGTTGCCTGAAATCTCAGCACACACTTTTTCACCCAATCTTGATGAAACTTTCAGGTAATGATCAGTACACCAATCCCACTTGGCTCGCCAAATTTCGTTCTTCTAGGTTAAACCGTTCGTTGGCAGTAACCGGTTTCATTTTGAGGTTTCACTCTGTTTTCTTCCATAGGGATACATGTATTTGGAACTCTAAATCAAACACGGTTTGTGCTAGCTCTTTGAAACTTGTCACAATAAAGCAGTTTCAAGTTCTATCTCTATGGTTTGTTTGCTGTTGATGTAGCCCTAAGCAGAGACTGGCGAGAATCACTTTCATGGAAAGGGCCTGCCAAGCTTCCAAAAAACTACGAGTTGCCTGAAATCTCAGCAAACACTTTTTCACCCAATCTTGATGATACTTTCAGGTAATGATCAGTACACCATTCCCACTTGGCTCGCCAAATTTCGTGAATCTAGGATAAACAGTTCGTTTGCAGTAACCGTTTTCATTTTGAGGTTTCACTGTGTTTTCTCCTTTAGTGATACATGTATTTGGAACTCTAAATCGAACATGGTTTGTTCTAGCTCTTTGAAACTTGACACAATAAAGCAGTTTCAAGTTCTATCTCTATGGTTTGTTTGCTGTTGATGTAGCCCTAAGCAGAGACTGGCGAGAATCACTTTCATGGAAAGGGCCTGCCAAGCTTCCAAAAAACTACGAGTTGCCTGAAATCTCAACACACACTTTTTCACCCAATCTTTATGAAAATTTCAGGTAATGATCAGTACACCAATCCCACTTGGCTCGCCAAATTTCGTTCTTCTAGGTTAAACCGTTCGTTGGCAGTAACCGGTTTCATTTTGAGGTTTCACTCTGTTTTCTCCTATAGGGATAAATGTATTTGGAACTCTAAATCAAACACGGTTTGTGCTAGCTCTTTGAATCTTGACACAATAAAGCAGTTTCAAGTTCTATCTCTATGGTTTGTTTGCTGTTGATGTAGCCCTAAGCAGAGACTGGCGAGAATCACTTTCATGGAAAGGGCCTGCCAAGCTTCCAAAAAACTACGAGTTGCCTGAAATCTCAGCACACACTTTTTCACCCAATCTTGATGAAACTTTCAGGTAATGATCAGTACACCAATCCCACTTGGCTCACCAAATTTCGTTCTTCTAGGTTAAACCGTTCGTTGGCAGTAACCGGTTTCATTCTGAGGTTTCACTCTGTTTTCTCCTATAGGGATACATGTATTTGGAACTCTAAATCAAACACGGTTTGTGCTAGCTCTTTGAAACTTGACACAATAAAGCAGTTTCAAGTTCTATCTCTATGGTTTGTTTGCTGTTGATGTAGCCCTAAGCAGAGACAGGCGAGAATCACTTTCATGGAAAGGGCCTGCCAAGCTTCCAAAAAACTACGAGTTGCCTGAAATCTCAGCACACACTTTTTCACCCAATCTTGATGAAACTTTCAGGTAATGATCAGTACACCAATCCCACTTGGCTCGCCAAATTTCGTTCTTCTAGGTTAAACCGTTCGTTGGCAGTAACCGGTTTCATTTTGAGGTTTCAATGTTTTCTCCCATAGGGATACATGTATTTGGAACTCTAAATCAAACACGGTTTGTGCTAGCTCTTTGAAACTTGACACAATAAAGCAGTTTCAAGTTCTATCTCTATGGTTTGTTTGCTGTTGATGTAGCCCTAAGCAGAGACTGGCAAGAATCACTTTCATGGAAAGGGCCTGCCAAGCTTCCAAAAAACTACGAGTTGCCTGAAATCTCAGCACACACTTTTTCACCCAATCTTGATGAAACTTTCAGGTAATGATCAGTACACCAATCCCACTTGGCTCGCCAAATTTCGTTCTTCTAGGTTAAAGCGTTCGTTGGCAGTAACCGGTTTCATTTTGAGGTTTCACTGTTTTCTCCCATTGGGATACATGTATTTGGAACTCTAAATCAAACACGGTTTGTGCTAGCTCTTTGAAACTTGACACAATAAAGCAGTTTCAAGATCTATCTCTATGTTTTGTTTGCTGTTGATGTAGCCCTAAGCAGAGACTGGCGAGAATCACTTTCATGGAAAGGGCCTGCCAAGCTTCCAAAAAA
Organism: Ictidomys tridecemlineatus; assembly: GCF_052094955.1. Taxonomy (NCBI): domain Eukaryota; kingdom Metazoa; phylum Chordata; class Mammalia; order Rodentia; family Sciuridae; genus Ictidomys; species Ictidomys tridecemlineatus. The sequence goes on along the minus strand of NW_027521641.1, from coordinate 22,895 downwards.
CTACGAGTTGCCTGAAATCTCAGCACACACTTTTTCACCCAATCTTGATGAAACTTTCAGGTAATGATCAGTATACCAATCCCACTTGGCTCGCCAAATTTCATTCTTCTAGGTTAAACCGTTCGTTGGCAGTAACCGGTTTCATTTTGAGGTTTCACTCTGTTTTCTTCTCTAGGGATACATGTATTTGGAACTCTAAATCAAACACGGTTTGTGCTAGCTCTTTGAAACTTGACACAATAAAGCAGTTTCAAGTTCTATCTCTATGGTTTGTTTGCTGTTGATGTAGCCCTAAGCAGAGACTGGCGAGAATCACTTTCATGGAAAGGGCCTGCCAAGCTTCCAAAAAACTACGAGTTGCCTGAAATCTCAGCAAAAACTTTTTCACCCAATCTTGATGAAACTTTCAGGTAACGATCAGTACACCAATCCCACTTGGCTCGCCAAATTTCGTTCTTCTAGGTTAAACCATTCGTTGGCAGTAATCGGTTTCATTTTGAGGTTTCACTCTGTTTTCTCCTATTGGGATACATGTATTTGGAACTCTAAATCAAACACGGTTTGTGCTAGCTCTTTGAAACTTGACACAATAAAGCAGTTTCAAGTTCTATCTCTATGGTTTGTTTGCTGTTGATGTAGCCCTAAGCAGAAACTGGCGAGAATCACTTTCATGGAAAGGGCCTGCCAAGCTTCCAAAAAACTACGAGTTGCCTGAAATCTCAGCAAACACTTTTTCACCCAATCATGATGATACTTTCAGGTAATGATCAGTACACCATTCCCACTTGGCTCGCCAAATTTCGTGCTTCTAGGATAAACCGTTCATTTGCAGTAACCGTTTTCATTTTGAGGTTTCACTGTGTTTTCTCCTATACGGATACATGTATTTGGAACTCTAAATCGAACACGGTTTGTGCTAGCTCTTTGAAACTTGACCCAATAAAGCAGTTTCAAGTTCTATCTCTATGGTTTGTTTGCTGTTGATGTAGCCCTAAGCAGAGACTGGCGAGAATCACTTTCATGGAAAGGGCCTGCCAAGCTTCCAAAAAACTACGAGTTGCCTGAAATCTCAGCACACACTTTTTCACCCAATCTTGATGAAACTTTCAGGTAATGATCAGTACACCAATCCCAATTGGCTCGCCAAATTTCGTTTTTCTAGGTTAAATCGTTCGTTTGCAGTAACCGGTTTCATTTTTAGGTTTCACTCTGTTTTCTCCTATAGGGATACATGTATTTGGAAGTGTAAATCAAACGCGGTTTGTGCTAGCTTTTGAAACTTGACACAATAAAGCATTTTCAAGTTCTATGTCCATGGTTTGTTTGGTGTTGATGTAGCCCTAAGCAGAGACTGGCGAGAATCACTTTCATGGAAAGGGCCTGCCAAGCTTCCAAAAAACTATGAGTTGCCTGAAATCTCAGCACACACTATTTCACCCAATCTTTATGAAACTTTCAGGTAATGATCAGTACACCAATCCCACTTGGCTCGCCAAATTTCGTTCTTCTAGGTTAAACCGTTCGTTGGCAGTAACCGGTTTCATTTTGAGGTTTCACTCTGTTTTCTCCTATAGGGATACATGTATTTGGAACTCTAAATCAAACACGGTTTGTGCTAGCTCTTTGAAACTTGACACAATAAAGCAGTTTCAAGTTCTATCTCTATGGTTTGTTTGCTGTTGATGTAGCCCTAAGAAGAGACTGGCGAGAATCACTTTCACGGAAAGGGCCTGCCAAGCTTCCAATAAACTACGAGTTGCCTGAAATCTCAGCACACACTTTTTCACCCAATCTTGATGAAACTTTCAGGTAATGATCAGTACACCAATCCCACTTGGCTCGCCAAATTTCGTTCTTCTAGGTTAAACCGTTCGTTGGCAGTAACCGGTTTCATTTTGAGGTTTCACTCTGTTTTCTCCCATAGGGATACATGTATTTGGAACTCTAAATCAAACACGGTTTGTGCTAGCTCTTTGAAACTTGTCACAATAAAGCAGTTTCAAGTTCTATCTCTATGGTTTGTTTGCTGTTGATGTAGCCCTAAGCAGAGACTGGCGAGAATCACTTTCATGGAAAGGGCCTGCCAAGCTTCCAAAAAACTACGAGTTGCCTGAAATCTCAGCAAACACTTTTTCACCCAATCTTGATGATACTTTCAGGTAATGATCAGTACACCATTCCCACTTGGCTCGCCAAATTTCGTGAATCTAGGATAAACAGTTCGTTTGCAGTAACCGTTTTCATTTTGAGGTTTCACTGTGTTTTCTCCTTTAGTGATACATGTATTTGGAACTCTAAATCGAACATGGTTTGTTCTAGCTCTTTGAAACTTGACACAATAAAGCAGTTTCAAGTTCTATCTCTATGGTTTGTTTGCTGTTGATGTAGCCCTAAGCAGAGACTGGCGAGAATCACTTTCATGGAAAGGGCCTGCCAAGCTTCCAAAAAACTACGAGTTGCCTGAAATCTCAACACACACTTTTTCACCCAATCTTTATGAAAATTTCAGGTAATGATCAGTACACCAATCCCACTTGGCTCGCCAAATTTCGTTCTTCTAGGTTAAACCGTTCGTTGGCAGTAACCGGTTTCATTTTGAGGTTTCACTCTGTTTTCTCCTATAGGGATAAATGTATTTGGAACTCTAAATCAAACACGGTTTGTGCTAGCTCTTTGAATCTTGACACAATAAAGCAGTTTCAAGTTCTATCTCTATGGTTTGTTTGCTGTTGATGTAGCCCTAAGCAGAGACTGGCGAGAATCACTTTCATGGAAAGGGCCTGCCAAGCTTCCAAAAAACTACGAGTTGCCTGAAATCTCAGCACACACTTTTTCACCCAATCTTGATGAAACTTTCAGGTAATGATCAGTACACCAATCCCACTTGGCTCACCAAATTTCGTTCTTCTAGGTTAAACCGTTCGTTGGCAGTAACCGGTTTCATTCTGAGGTTTCACTCTGTTTTCTCCTATAGGGATACATGTATTTGGAACTCTAAATCAAACACGGTTTGTGCTAGCTCTTTGAAACTTGACACAATAAAGCAGTTTCAAATTCTATCTCTATGGTTTGTTTGCTGTTGATGTAGCCCTAAGCAGAGACTGGCGAGAATCACTTTCATGGAAAGGGCCTGCCAAGCTTCCAAAAAACTACGAGTTGCCTGAAATCTCAGCACACACTTTTTCACCCAATCTTGATGAAACTTTCAGGTAATGATCAGTACACCAATCCCACTTGGCTCACCAAATTTCGTTCTTCTAGGTTAAACCGTTCGTTGGCAGTAACCGGTTTCATTCTGAGGTTTCACTCTGTTTTCTCCTATAGGGATACATGTATTTGGAACTCTAAATCAAACACGGTTTTTGCTAGCTCTTTGAAACTTGACACAATAAAGCAGTTTCAAGTTCTATCTCTATGGTTTGTTTGCTGTTGATGTAGCCCTAAGCAGAGACAGGCGAGAATCACTTTCATGGAAAGGGCCTGCCAAGCTTCCAAAAAACTACGAGTTGCCTGAAATCTCAGCACACACTTTTTCACCCAATCTTGATGAAACTTTCAGGTAATGATCAGTACACCAATCCCACTTGGCTCGCCAAATTTCGTTCTTCTAGGTTAAACCGTTCGTTGGCAGTAACCGGTTTCATTTTGAGGTTTCACTCTGTTTTCTCCCATAGGGATACATGTATTTGGAACTCTAAATCAAACACGGTTTGTGCTAGCTCTTTGAAACTTGACACAATAAAGCAGTTTCAAGTTCTATCTCTATGGTTTGTTTGCTGTTGATGTAGCCCTAAGCAGAGACTGGCAAGAATCACTTTCATGGAAAGGGCCTGCCAAGCTTCCAAAAAACTACGAGTTGCCTGAAATCTCAGCACACACTTTTTCACCCAATCTTGATGAAACTTTCAGGTAATGATCAGTACACCAATCCCACTTGGCTCGCCAAATTTCGTTCTTCTAGGTTAAAGCGTTCGTTGGCAGTAACCGGTTTCATTTTGAGGTTTCACTGTTTTCTCCCATTGGGATACATGTATTTGGAACTCTAAATCAAACACGGTTTGTGCTAGCTCTTTGAAACTTGACACAATAAAGCAGTTTCAAGATCTATCTCTATGTTTTGTTTGCTGTTGATGTAGCCCTAAGCAGAGACTGGCGAGAATCACTTTCATGGAAAGGGCCTGCCAAGCTTCCAAAAAACTACGAGTTGCCTGAAATCTCAGCACACACTTTTTCACCCAATCTTGATGAAACTTTCAGGTAATGATCAGTACACCAATCCCACTTGGCTCGCCAAATTTCATTCTTCTAGGTTAAACCGTTCGTTGGCAGTAACCGGTTTCATTTTGAGGTTTCACTCTGTTTTCTTCTCTAGGGATACATGTATTTGGAACTCTAAATCAAACACGGTTTGTGCTAGCTCTTTGAAACTTGACACAATAAAGCAGTTTCAAGTTCTATCTCTATGGTTTGTTTGCTGTTGATGTAGCCCTAAGCAGAGACTGGCGAGAATCACTTTCATGGAAAGGGCCTGCCAAGCTTCCAAAAAACTACGAGTTGCCTGAAATCTCAGCACACACTTTTTCACCCAATCTTGATGAAACTTTCAGGTAATGATCAGTACACCAATCCCAATTGGCTCGCCAAATTTCGTTTTTCTAGGTTAAATCGTTCGTTTGCAGTAACCGGTTTCATTTTTAGGTTTCACTCTGTTTTCTCCTATAGGGATACATGTATTTGGAAGTGTAAATCAAACGCGGTTTGTGCTAGCTTTTGAAACTTGACACAATAAAGCATTTTCAAGTTCTATGTCCATGGTTTGTTTGGTGTTGATGTAGCCCTAAGCAGAGACTGGCGAGAATCACTTTCATGGAAAGGGCCTGCCAAGCTTCCAAAAAACTATGAGTTGCCTGAAATCTCAGCACACACTATTTCACCCAATCTTTATGAAACTTTCAGGTAATGATCAGTACACCAATCCCACTTGGCTCGCCAAATTTCGTTCTTCTAGGTTAAACCGTTCGTTGGCAGTAACCGGTTTCATTTTGAGGTTTCACTCTGTTTTCTCCTATAGGGATACATGTATTTGGAACTCTAAATCAAACACGGTTTGTGCTAGCTCTTTGAAACTTGACCAATAAAGCAGTTCAAGTTCTATCTCTATGGTTTGTTGCTGTTGATGTAGCCCTAAGAAGAGACCGGCGAGAATCACTTTCATGGAAAGGGCCTGCCAAGCTTCCAAAAAACTACGAGTTGCCTGAAATCTCAGCACACACTTTTTCACCCAATCTTGATGAAACTTTCATGTAATGATCAGTACACCAATCCCACTTGGCTCGCCAAATTTCGTTCTTTCTAGGTTAAACCGTTCGTTGGCAGTAACCGGTTTCATTTTGAGGTTTCACTCTGTTTTCTCCCATAGGGATACATGTATTTGGAACTCTAAATCAAACACGGTTTGTGCTAGCTCTTTGAAACTTGTCACAATAAAGCAGTTTCAAGTTCTATCTCTATGGTTTGTTTGCTGTTGATGTAGCCCTAAGCAGAGACTGGCGAGAATCACTTTCATGGAAAGGGCTGCCAAGCTTCCAAAAACTACGAGTTGCCTGAAATCTCAGCAAACACTTTTTCACCCAATCTTGATGATACTTTCAGGTAATGATCAGTAACACCATTCCCACTTGGCTCGCCAAATTTCGTGAATCTAGGATAAACAGTTCGTTTGCAGTAACCGGTTTCATTTTGAGGTTTCACTGTGTTTCTCCTTTAGTGATACATGTATTTGGAACTCTAAATCGAACATGGTTTGTTCTAGCTCTTTGAAACTTGACACAATAAAGCAGTTTCAAGTTCTATCTCTATGGTTTGGTTTGCTGTTGATGTAGCCCTAAGCAGAGACTGGCGAGAATCACTTTCATGGAAAGGGCCTGCCAAGCTTCAAAAAACTACGAGTTGCCTGAAATCTCAACACACACTTTTTCACCCAATCTTTATGAAAATTTCAGGTAATAATCAGTACACCAATCCCACTTGGCTCGCCAAATTTCGTTCTTCTAGGTTAAACCGTTCGTTGGCAGTAACCGGTTTCATTTTGAGGTTTCACTCTGTTTTCTCCTATAGGGATAATGTATTTGGAACTCTAAATCAAACACGGTTTGTGCTAGCTCTTTGAATCTTGACACAATAAAGCAGTTTCAAGTTCTATCTCTATGGTTTGTTTGCTGTTGATGTAGCCCTAAGCAGAGACTGGCGAGAATCACTTTCATGGAAAGGGCCTGCCAAGCTTCCAAAAAACTACGAGTTGCCTGAAATCTCAGCACACACTTTTTCACCCAATCTTGATGAAACTTTCAGGTAATGATCAGTACACCAATCCCACTTGCTCACCAAATTTCGTTCTTCTAGGTTAAACCGTTCGTTGGCAGTAACCGGTTTCATTCTGAGGTTTCACTCTGTTTTCTCCTATAGGATACATGTATTTGGAACTCTAAATCAAACACGGTTTGTGCTAGCTCTTTGAAACTTGACACAATAAAGCAGTTTCAAGTTCTATCTCTATGGTTTGTTTGCTGTTGATGTAGCCCTAAGCAGAGACTGGCAAGAATCACTTTCATGGAAAGGGCCTGCCAAGCTTCCAAAAAACTACGAGTTGCCTGAAATCTCAGCACACACTTTTTCACCCAATCTTGATGAAACTTTCAGGTAATGATCAGTACACCAATCCCACTTGGCTCGCCAAATTTCGTTCTTCTAGGTTAAAGCGTTCGTTGGCAGTAACCGGTTTCATTTTGAGGTTTCACTGTTTTCTCCCATTGGGATACATGTATTTGGAACTCTAAATCAAACACGGTTTGTGCTAGCTCTTTGAAACTTGACACAATAAAGCAGTTTCAAGATCTATCTCTATGGTTTGTTTGCTGTTGATGTAGCCCTAAGCAGAGACTGGCGAGAATCACTTTCATGGAAAGGGCCTGCCAAGCTTCCAAAAAACTACGAGTTGCCTGAAATCTCAGCACACACTTTTTCACCCAATCTTGATGAAACTTTCAGGTAATGATCAGTACACCAATCCCACTTGGCTCACCAAATTTCGTTCTTCTAGGTTAAACCGTTCGTTGGCAGTAACCGGTTTCATTCTGAGGTTTCACTCTGTTTTCTCCTATAGGATACATGTATTTGGAACTCTAAATCAAACACGGTTTGTGCTAGCTCTTTGAAACTTGACACAATAAAGCAGTTTCAAGTTCTATCTCTATGGTTTGTTTGCTGTTGATGTAGCCCTAAGCAGAGACAGGCGAGAATCACTTTCATGGAAAGGGCCTGCCAAGCTTCCAAAAAACTACGAGTTGCCTGAAATCTCAGCACACACTTTTTCACCCAATCTTGATGAAACTTTCAGGTAATGATCAGTACACCAATCCCACTTGGCTCGCCAAATTTCGTTCTTCTAGGTTAAACCGTTCGTTGGCAGTAACCGGTTTCATTTTGAGGTTTCACTCTGTTTTCTCCCATAGGGATACATGTATTTGGAACTCTAAATCAAACACGGTTGTGCTAGCTCTTTGAAACTTGACACAATAAAGCAGTTTCAAGTTCTATCTCTATGGTTTGTTTGCTGTTGATGTAGCCCTAAGCAGAGACTGGCAAGAATCACTTTCATGGAAAGGGCCTGCCAAGCTTCCAAAAAACTACGAGTTGCCTGAAATCTCAGCACACACTTTTTCACCCAATCTTGATGAAACTTTCAGGTAATGATCAGTACACCAATCCCACTTGGCTCGCCAAATTTCGTTCTTCTAGGTTAAAGCGTTCGTTGGCAGTAACCGGTTTCATTCTGAGGTTTCACTCTGTTTTCTCCTATAGGGATACATGTATTTGGAACTCTAAATCAAACACGGTTTGTGCTAGCTCTTTGAAACTTGACACAATAAAGCAGTTTCAAGTTCTATCTCTATGGTTTGTTTGCTGTTGATGTAGCCCTAAGCAGAGACAGGCGAGAATCACTTTCATGGAAAGGGCCTGCCAAGCTTCCAAAAAACTACGAGTTGCCTGAAATCTCAGCACACACTTTTTCACCCAATCTTGATGAAACTTTCAGGTAATGATCAGTACACCAATCCCACTTGGCTCGCCAAATTTCGTTCTTCTAGGTTAAACCGTTCGTTGGCAGTAACCGGTTTCATTTTGAGGTTTCACTCTGTTTTCTCCCATAGGGATACATGTATTTGGAACTCTAAATCAAACACGGTTTGTGCTAGCTCTTTGAAACTTGACACAATAAAGCAGTTTCAAGTTCTATCTCTATGGTTTGTTTGCTGTTGATGTAGCCCTAAGCAGAGACTGGCAAGAATCACTTTCATGGAAAGGGCCTGCCAAGCTTCCAAAAAACTACGAGTTGCCTGAAATCTCAGCACACACTTTTTCACCCAATCTTGATGAAACTTTCAGGTAATGATCAGTACACCAATCCCACTTGGCTCGCCAAATTTCGTTCTTCTAGGTTAAAGCGTTCGTTGGCAGTAACCGGTTTCATTTTGAGGTTTCACTGTTTTCTCCCATTGGGATACATGTATTTGGAACTCTAAATCAAACACGGTTTGTGCTAGCTCTTTGAAACTTGACACAATAAAGCAGTTTCAAGATCTATCTCTATGTTTTGTTTGCTGTTGATGTAGCCCTAAGCAGAGACTGGCGAGAATCACTTTCATGGAAAGGGCCTGCCAAGCTTCCAAAAAACTACGAGTTGCCTGAAATCTCAGCACACACTTTTTCACCCAATCTTGATGAAACTTTCAGGTAATGATCAGTACACCAATCCCACTTGGCTCGCCAAATTTCATTCTTCTAGGTTAAACCGTTCGTTGGCAGTAACCGGTTTCATTTTGAGGTTTCACTCTGTTTTCTTCTCTAGGGATACATGTATTTGGAACTCTAAATCAAACACGGTTTGTGCTAGCTCTTTGAAACTTGACACAATAAAGCAGTTTCAAGTTCTATCTCTATGGTTTGTTTGCTGTTGATGTAGCCCTAAGCAGAGACTGGCGAGAATCACTTTCATGGAAAGGGCCTGCCAAGCTTCCAAAAAACTACGAGTTGCCTGAAATCTCAGCACACACTTTTGCAACCAATCTTGATAAAACTTTCAGGTAAAGATCAGTACACCAATCCCATTTGGCTCGCCAAATTTCGGTCTTCTAGGTTTAACCGTTCGTTGGCAGTAACTGGTTTCATTTTGAGGTTTCACTCTGTTTTTTTCTATAGGGATACATGTATTTGGAACTCTAAATCAAACACGGTTTGTGCTAGCTCTTTGAAACTTGACACAATAAAGCAGTTTCAAGTTCTATCTCTATGGTTTGTTTGCTGTTGATGTAGCCCTAAGCAGAGACTGGCGAGAATCACTTTCATGGAAAGGGCCTGCCAAGCTTCCAAAAAACTACGAGTTGCCTGAAATCTCAGCAAACACTTTTTCACCCAATCATGATGATACTTTCAGGTAATGATCAGTACACCATTCCCACTTGGCTCGCCAAATTTCGTGCTTCTAGGATCAACCGTTCATTTGCAGTAACCGTATTCATTTTGAGGTTTCACTGTGTTTTCTCCTATACGGATACATGTATTTGGAACTCTAAATCGAACACGGTTTGTGCTAGCTCTTTGAAACTTGACCAAATAAAGCAGTTTCAAGTTCTATCTCTATGGTTTGTTTGCTGTTGATGTAGCCCTAAGCAGAGACTGGCGAGAATCACTTTCATGGAAAGGGCCTGCCAAGCTTCCAAAAAACTACGAGTTGCCTGAAATCTCAGCACACACTTTTTCACCCAATCTTGATGAAACTTTCAGGTAATGATCAGTACACCAATCCCAATTGGCTCGCCAAATTTCGTTTTTCTAGGTTAAATCGTTCGTTTGCAGTAACCGGTTTCATTTTTAGGTTTCACTCTGTTTTCTCCTATAGGGATACATGTATTTGGAAGTGTAAATCAAACGCGGTTTGTGCTAGCTTTTGAAACTTGACACAATAAAGCATTTTCAAGTTCTATGTCCATGGTTTGTTTGGTGTTGATGTAGCCCTAAGCAGAGACTGGCGAGAATCACTTTCATGGAAAGGGCCTGCCAAGCTTCCAAAAAACTACGAGTTGCCTGAAATCTCAGCACACACTTTTTCACCCAATCTTGATGAAACTTTCAGGTAATGATCAGTACACCAATCCCACTTGGCTCGCCAAATTTCGTTCCTCCAGGTTAAACAGTTCGTTGGCAGAAACCGGTTTCATTTTGAGGTTTCACTGTTTTCTCCTATATGGATACAGGTATTTGGAACTCTAAATCAAACACGGTTTGTGCTAGCTCTTTGAAACTTGACACAATAAAGCAGTTTCAAGTTCTATGTGTATGGTTTGTTTGCTGTTGATGTAGCCCTAAGCAGAGACTGGCGAGAATCACTTTCATGGAAAGGGCCTGCCAAGCTTCCAAAAAACTACGAGTTGCCTGAAATCTCAGCACACACTTTTGCAACCAATCTTGATAAAACTTTCAGGTAATGATCAGTACACCATTCCCACTTGGCTCGCCAAATTTCGTGAATCTAGGATAAACCGTTCGTTTGCAGTAACCGTTTTCATTTTGAGGTTTCACTGTGTTTTCTCCTTTAGTGATACATGTATTTGGAACTCTAAATCGAACATGGTTTGTTCTAGCTCTTTGAAACTTGACACAATAAAGCAGTTTCAAGTTCTATCTCTATGGTTTGTTTGCTGTTGATGTAGCCCTAAGCAGAGACTGGCGAGAATCACTTTCATGGAAAGGGCCTGCCAAGCTTCCAAAAAACTACGAGTTGCCTGAAATCTCAACACACACTTTTTCACCCAATCTTTATGAAAATTTCAGGTAATGATCAGTACACCAATCCCACTTGGCTCTCCAAATTTCGTTCTTCTAGGTTAAACCGTTCGTTGGCAGTAACCGGTTTCATTTTGAGGTTTCACTCTGTTTTCTCCTATAGGGATACATGTATTTGGAACTCTAAATCAAACACGGTTTGTGCTAGCTCTTTGAAACTTGACACAATAAAGCAGTTTCAAGTTCTATCTCTATGGTTTGTTTGCTGTTGATGTAGCCCTAAGAAGAGACTGGCGAGAATCACTTTCACGGAAAGGGCCTGCCAAGCTTCCAAAAAACTACGAGTTGCCTAAAATCTCAGCACACACTTTTTCACCCAATCTTGATGAAACTTTCAGGTAATGATCAGTACACCAATCCCACTTGGCTCGCCAAATTTCGTTCTTCTAGGTTAAACCGTTCGTTGGCATAACCGGTTTCATTTTGAGGTTTCACTCTGTTTTCTCCCATAGGGATACATGTATTTGGAACTCTAAATCAAACACGGTTTGTGCTAGCTCTTTGAAACTTGTCACAATAAAGCAGTTTCAAGTTCTATCTCTATGGTTTGTTTGCTGTTGATGTAGCCCTAAGCAGAGACTGGCGAGAATCACTTTCATGGAAAGGGCCTGCCAAGCTTCCAAAAAACTACGAGTTGCCTGAAATCTCAGCACACACTTTTTCACCCAATCTTGATGAAACTTTCAGGTAATGATCAGTACACCAATCCCACTTGGCTCGCCAAATTTTGTTCTTCCAGGTTAAACAGTTCGTTGGCAGTAACCGGTTTCATTTTGAGGTTTCACTCTGTTTTCTCCTATAGGGATACAGGTATTTGGAACTCTAAATCAAACACGGTTTGTGCTAGCTCTTTGAAACTTGACACAATAAAGCAGTTTCATGTTCTATCTCTTTGGTTTGTTTGCTGTTGATGTAGCCCTAAGCAGAGACTGGCGAGAATCACTTTCATGGAAAGGGCCTGCCAAGCCTCCAAAAAACTACGAGTTTCTTGAAATCTCAGCACACACTTTTTCACCCAATCTTGATGAAACTTTCATGTATTGATCAGTACACCAATCCCACTTGGCTCACCAAATTTTGTTCTTCTAGGTTAAATCTTTCGTTGGCAGTAAACGGTTTCATTTTGAGGTTTCACTCTGTTTTCTCCAAAGGGATACATGTATTTGGAACTCTAAATCAAACACGGTTTGTGCTAGCTCTTTGAAACTTGACACAATAAAGCAGTTTCATGTTCTATCTCTATGGTTTGTTTGCTGTTGATGTAGCCCTAAGCAGAGACTGGCGAGAATCACTTTCATGGAAAGGGCCTGCCAATCTTCCAAAAAATTACCAGTTGCCTGAAATCTCAGCACACACTTTTTCACCCAATCTTGATGAAACTTTCAGGTAATGATCAGTACACCAATCCCACTTGGCTCACCAAATTTCGTTCTTCTAGGTTAAACCGTTCGTTGGCAGTAACCGGTTTCATTCTGAGGTTTCACTCTGTTTTCTCCTATAGGGATACATGTATTTGGAACTCTAAATCAAACACGGTTTTTGCTAGCTCTTTGAAACTTGACACAATAAAGCAGTTTCAAGTTCTATCTCTATGGTTTGTTTGCTGTTGATGTAGCCCTAAGCAGAGACAGGCGAGAATCACTTTCAAGGAAAGGGCCTGCCAAGCTTCCAAAAAACTACGAGTTGCCTGAAATCTCAGCACACACTTTTTCACCCAATCTTGATGAAACTTTCAGGTAATGATCAGTACACCAATCCCACTTGGCTCGCCAAATTTCGTTCTTCTAGGTTAAACCGTTCGTTGGCAGTAACCGGTTTCATTTTGAGGTTTCACTGTTTTCTCCCATAGGGATACATGTATTTGGAACTCTAAATCAAACACGGTTTGTGCTAGCTCTTTGAAACTTGACACAATAAAGCAGTTTCAAGTTCTATCTCTATGGTTTGTTTTGCTGTTGATGTAGCCCTAAGCAGAGACTGGCAAGAATCACTTTCATGGAAAGGGCCTGCCAAGCTTCCAAAAAACTACGAGTTGCCTGAAATCTCAGCACACACTTTTTCACCCAATCTTGATGAAACTTTCAGGTAATGATCAGTACACCAATCCCACTTGGCTCGCCAAATTTCGTTCTTCTAGGTTAAAGCGTTCGTTGGCAGTAACCGGTTTCATTTTGAGGTTTCACTGTTTTTTCCCATTGGGATACATGTATTTGGAACTCTAAATCAAACACGGTTTGTGCTAGCTCTTTGAAACTTGACACAATAAAGCAGTTTCAAGATCTATCTCTATGTTTTGTTTGCTGTTGATGTAGCCCTAAGCAGAGACTGGCGAGAATCACTTTCATGGAAAGGGCCTGCCAAGCTTCCAAAAAACTACGAGTTGCCTGAAATCTCAGCACACACTTTTTCACCCAATCTTGATGAAACTTTCAGGTAATGATCAGTACACCAATCCCACTTGGCTCGCCAAATTTCATTCTTCTAGGTTAAACCGTTCGTTGGCAGTAACTGGTTTCATTTTGAGATTTCACTCTGTTTTCTTCTCTAGGGATACATGTATTTGGAACTCTAAATCAAACACGGTTTGTGCTAGCTCTTTGAAACTTGACACAATAAAGCAGTTTCAAGTTCTATCTCTATGGTTTGTTTGCTGTTGATGTAGCCCTAAGCAGAGACTGGCGAGAATCACTTTCATGGAAAGGGCCTGCCAAGCTTCCAAAAAACTACGAGTTGCCTGAAATCTCAGCACACACTTTTGCAACCAATCTTGATAAAACTTTCAGGTAAAGATCAGTACACCAATCCCATTTGGCTCGCCAAATTTCGTTCTTCTAGGTTAAACCGTTCGTTGGCAGTAACTGGTTTCATTTTGAGGTTTCACTCTGTTTTTTTCTATAGGGATACATGTATTTGGAACTCTAAATCAAACACGGTTTGTGCTAGCTCTTTGAAACTTGACACAATAAAGCAGTTTCAAGTTCTATCTCTATGGTTTGTTTGCTGTTGATGTAGCCCTAAGCAGAGACTGGCGAGAATCACTTTCATGGAAAGGGCCTGCCAAGCTTCCAAAAAACTACGAGTTGCCTGAAATCTCAGCAAACACTTTTTCACCCAATCATGATGATACTTTCAGGTAATGATCAGTACACCATTCCCACTTGGCTCGCCAAATTTCGTGCTTCTAGGATAAACCGTTCATTTGCAGTAACCGTTTTCATTTTGAGGTTTCACTGTGTTTTCTCCTGTAGGGATACATGTATTTGGAACTCTAAATCAAACACGGTTTGTGCTAGCTCTTTGAAACTTGACACAATACAGCAGTTTCATGTTCTTTCTCTATGGTTTGTTTGCTGTTGATGTAGCCCTAAGCAGAGACTGGCGAGAATCACTTTCATGGAAAGGGCCTGCCAAGCTTCCAAAAAACTACGAGTTGCCTGAAATCTCAGCACAAACTTTTTCACCCAATCTTGATGAAACTTTCAGGTAATGATCAGTACACCAATCCCAATTGGCTCGCCAAATTTCGTTTTTCTAGGTTAAATAGTTCGTTTGCAGTAACCGGTTTCATTTTTAGGTTTCACTCTGTTTTCTCCTATAGGGATACATGTATTTGGAAGTGTAAATCAAACGCGGTTTGTGCTAGCTTTTGAAACTTGACACAATAAAGCATTTTCAAGTTCTATGTCCATGGTTTGTTTGGTGTTGATGTAGCCCTAAGCAGAGACTGGCGAGAATCACTTTCATGGAAAGGGCCTGCCAAGCTTCCAAAAAACTACGAGTTGCCTGAAATCTCAGCACACACTTTTTCACCCAATCTTGATGAAACTTTCAGGTAATGATCAGTACACCAATCCCACTTGGCTCGCCAAATTTCGTTCCTCCAGGTTAAACAGTTCGTTGGCAGTAACCGGTTTCATTTTGAGGTTTCACTGTGTTTTCTCCTATATGGATACAGGTATTTGGAACTCTAAATCAAACACGGTTTGTGCTAGCTCTTTGAAACTTGACACAATAAAGCAGTTTCAAGTTCTATGTGTATGGTTTGTTTGCTGTTGATGTAGCCCTAAGCAGAGACTGGCGAGAATCACTTTCATGGAAAGGGCCTGCCAAGCTTCCAAAAAACTACGAGTTGCCTGAAATCTCAGCACACACTTTTGCAACCAATCTTGATAAAACTTTCAGGTAATGATCAGTACACCATTCCCACTTGGCTCGCCAAATTTCGTGAATCTAGGATAAACCGTTCGTTTGCAGTAACCGTTTTCATTTTGAGGTTTCACTGTGTTTTCTCCTTTAGTGATACATGTATTTGGAACTCTAAATCGAACATGGTTTGTTCTAGCTCTTTGAAACTTGACACAATAAAGCAGTTTCAAGTTCTATCTCTATGGTTTGTTTGCTGTTGATGTAGCCCTAAGCAGAGACTGGCGAGAATCACTTTCATGGAAAGGGCCTGCCAAGCTTCCAAAAAACTACGAGTTGCCTGAAATCTCAACACACACTTATTCACCCAATCTTTATGAAAATTTCAGGTAATGATCAGTACACCAATCCCACTTGGCTCTCCAAATTTCGTTCTTCTAGGTTAAACCGTTCGTTGGCAGTAACCGGTTTCATTTTGAGGTTTCACTCTGTTTTCTCCTATAGGGATACATGTATTTGGAACTCTAAATCAAACACGGTTTGTGCTAGCTCTTTGAAACTTGACACAATAAAGCAGTTTCAAGTTCTATCTCTATGGTTTGTTTGCTGTTGATGTAGCCCTAAGAAGAGACTGGCGAGAATCACTTTCACGGAAAGGGCCTGCCAAGCTTCCAAAAAACTACGAGTTGCCTGAAATCTCAGCACACACTTTTTCACCCAATCTTGATGAAACTTTCAGGTAATGATCAGTACACCAATCCCACTTGGCTCGCCAAATTTCGTTCTTCTAGGTTAAACCGTTCGTTGGCATAACCGGTTTCATTTTGAGGTTTCACTCTGTTTTCTCCCATAGGGATACATGTATTTGGAACTCTAAATCAAACATGGTTTGTGCTAGCTCTTTGAAACTTGTCACAATAAAGCAGTTTCAAGTTCTATCTCTATGGTTTGTTTGCTGTTGATGTAGCCCTAAGCAGAGACTGGCGAGAATCACTTTCATGGAAAGGGCCTGCCAAGCTTCCAAAAAACTACGAGTTGCCTGAAATCTCAGCACACACTTTTTCACCCAATCTTGATGAAACTTTCAGGTAATGATCAGTACACCAATCCCACTTGGCTCGCCAAATTTTGTTCTTCCAGGTTAAACAGTTCGTTGGCAGTAACCGGTTTCATTTTGAGGTTTCACTCTGTTTTCTCCTATAGGGATACAGGTATTTGGAACTCTAAATCAAACACGGTTTGTGCTAGCTCTTTGAAACTTGACACAATAAAGCAGTTTCATGTTCTATCTCTTTGGTTTGTTTGCTGTTGATGTAGCCCTAAGCAGAGACTGGCGAGAATCACTTTCATGGAAAGGGCCTGCCAAGCTTCCAAAAAACTACGAGTTTCTTGAAATCTCAGCACACACTTTTTCACCCAATCTTGATGAAACTTTCATGTATTGATCAGTACACCAATCCCACTTGGCTCACCAAATTTTGTTCTTCTAGGTTAAATCTTTCGTTGGCAGTAAACGGTTTCATTTTGAGGTTTCACTCTGTTTTCTCCAAAGGGATACATGTATTTGGAACTCTAAATCAAACACGGTTTGTGCTAGCTCTTTGAAACTTGACACAATAAAGCAGTTTCATGTTCTATCTCTATGGTTTGTTTGCTGTTGATGTAGCCCTAAGCAGAGACTGGCTAGAATCACTTTCATGGAAAGGGCCTGCCAATCTTCCAAAAAATTACCAGTTGCCTGAAATCTCAGCACACACTTTTTCACCCAATCTTGATGAAACTTTCAGGTAATGATCAGTACACCAATCCCACTTGGCTCACCAAATTTCGTTCTTCTAGGTTAAACCGTTCGTTGGCAGTAACCGGTTTCATTCTGAGGTTTCACTCTGTTTTCTCCTATAGGGATACATGTATTTGGAACTCTAAATCAAACACGGTTTTTGCTAGCTCTTTGAAACTTGACACAATAAAGCAGTTTCAAGTTCTATCTCTATGGTTTGTTTCCTGTTGATGTAGCCCTAAGCAGAGACAGGCGAGAATCACTTTCAAGGAAAGGGCCTGCCAAGCTTCCAAAAAACTACGAGTTGCCTGAAATCTCAGCACACACGTTTTCACCCAATCTTGATGAAACTTTCAGGTAATGATCAGTACACCAATCCCACTTGGCTCGCCAAATTTCGTTCTTCTAGGTTAAACCGTTCGTTGGCAGTAACCGGTTTCATTTTGAGGTTTCACTGTTTTCTCCCATAGGGATACATGTATTTGGAACTCTAAATCAAACACGGTTTGTGCTAGCTCTTTGAAACTTGACACAATAAAGCAGTTTCAAGTTCTATCTCTATGGTTTGTTTGCTGTTGATGTAGCCCTAAGCAGAGACTGGCAAGAATCACTTTCATGGAAAGGGCCTGCCAAGCTTCCAAAAAACTACGAGTTGCCTGAAATCTCAGCACACACTTTTTCACCCAATCTTGATGAAACTTTCAGGTAATGATCAGTACACCAATCCCACTTGGCTCGCCAAATTTCGTTCTTCTAGGTTAAAGCGTTCGTTGGCAGTAACCGGTTTCATTTTGAGGTTTCACTGTTTTTTCCCATTGGGATACATGTATTTGGAACTCTAAATCAAACACGGTTTGTGCTAGCTCTTTGAAACTTGACACAATAAAGCAGTTTCAAGATCTATCTCTATGTTTTGTTTGCTGTTGATGTAGCCCTAAGCAGAGACTGGCGAGAATCACTTTCATGGAAAGGGCCTGTCAAGCTTCCAAAAAACTACGAGTTGCCTGAAATCTCAGCACACACTTTTTCACCCAATCTTGATGAAACTTTCAGGTAATGATCAGTACACCAATCCCACTTGGCTCGCCAAATTTCATTCTTCTAGGTTAAACCGTTCGTTGGCAGTAACCGGTTTCATTTTGAGGTTTCACTCTGTTTTCTTCTCTAGGGATACATGTATTTGGAACTCTAAATCAAACACGGTTTGTGCTAGCTCTTTGAAACTTGACACAATAAAGCAGTTTCAAGTTCTATCTCTATGGTTTGTTTGCTGTTGATGTAGCCCTAAGCAGAGACTGGCGAGAATCACTTTCATGGAAAGGGCCTGCCAAGCTTCCAAAAAACTACGAGTTGCCTGAAATCTCAGCACACACTTTTTCACCCAATCTTGATGAAACTTTCAGGTAATGATCAGTACACCAATCCCACTTGGCTCGCCAAATTTCGTTCTTCTAGGTTAAACCGTTCGTTGGCAGTAACCGGTTTCATTTTGAGGTTTCACTGTTTTCTCCCATTGGGATACATGTATTTGGAACTCTAAATCAAACACGGTTTGTGCTAGCTCTTTGAAACTTGACACAATAAAGCAGTTTCAAGTTCTATCTCTATGTTTTGTTTGCTGTTGATGTAGCCCTAAGCAGAGACTGGCGAGAATCACTTTCATGGAAAGGGCCTGCCAAGCTTCCAAAAAACTACGAGTTGCCTGAAATCTCAGCACACACTTTTTCACCCAATCTTTATGAAACTTTCAGGTAATGATCAGTACACCAATCCCACTTGGCTCGCCAAATTTCATTCTTCTAGGTTAAACCGTTCGTTGGCCAGTAACCGGTTTTATTTTGAGGTTTCACTCTGTTTTCTTCTCTAGGGATACATGTATTTGGAACTCTAAACAAACACGGTTTGTGCTAGCTCTTTGAAACTTGACACAATAAAGCAGTTTCAAGTTCTATCTCTATGGTTTGTTTGCTGTTGATGTAGCCCTAAGCAGAGACTGGCGAGAATCACTTTCATGGAAAGGGCCTGCCAAGCTTCCAAAAAACTACGAGTTGCCTGAAATCTCAGCACACACTTTTTCAACCAATCTTGATAAAACTTTCAGGTAAAGATCAGTACACCAATCCCACTTGGCTCGCCAAATTTCGTTCTTCTAGGTTAAACCGTTCGTTGGCAGTAACCAGTTTCATTTTGAGGTTTCACTCTGTTTTCTCCTATAGGGATACATGTATTTGGAACTCTAAATCAAACTCGGTTTGTGCTAGCTCTTTGAAACTTGACACAATAAAGCAGTTTCAAGTTCTATCTCTATGGTTTGTTTGCTGTTGATGTAGCACTAAGCAGAGACTGGCGAGATCACTTTGATTGAAAGGGCCTGCCAAGCTTCTAAAAAACTACGAGTTGCCTGAAATCTCAGCACACACTTTTTCACCCAATCTTGATGAAACTTTCAGGTAATGATCAGTACACCAATCCCACTTGGCTCGCCAAATTTCGTTCTTCTAGGTTAAACCATTCGTTGGCAGTAATCGGTTTCATTTTGAGGTTTCACTCTGTTTTCTCCTATAGGGATACATGTATTTGGAACTCTAAATCAAACACGGTTTGTGCGAGCTCTTTGAAACTTGACACAATAAAGCTGTTTCAAGTTCTATCTCTATGGTTTGTTTGCTGTTGA
Organism: Ictidomys tridecemlineatus; assembly: GCF_052094955.1. Classification (NCBI taxonomy): domain Eukaryota; kingdom Metazoa; phylum Chordata; class Mammalia; order Rodentia; family Sciuridae; genus Ictidomys; species Ictidomys tridecemlineatus. The sequence goes on along the minus strand of NW_027521641.1, from coordinate 3,396 downwards.
TGTAGCCCTAAGCAGAGACTGGCGAGAATCACTTTCATGGAAAGGGCCTGCCAAGCTTCCAAAAAACTACGAGTTCCCTGAAATCTCAGCACACACTTTTTCACCCAATCTTGATGAAACTTTCAGGTAATGATCAGTACACCAATCCCACTTGGCTCGCCAAATTTCGTTCTTCTAGGTTAAACCATTCGTTGGCAGTAACCGGTTTCATTTTGAGGTTTCACTCTGTTTTCTCCTATAGGGATACATGTATTTGGAACTCTAAATCAAACACGGTTTGTGCGAGCTCTTTGAAACTTGACACAATAAAGCTGTTTCAAGTTCTATCTCTATGGTTTGTTTGCTGTTGATGTAGCCCTAAGCAGAGACTGGCGAGAATCACTTTCATGGAAAGGGCCTGCCAAGCTTCCAAAAAACTACGAGTTGCCTGAAATCTCAGCACACACTTTTTCACCCAATCTTGATGAAACTTTCAGGTAATGATCAGTACACCAATCCCACTTGGCTCACCAAATTTCGTTCTTCTAGGTTAAACCGTTCATTGGCAGTAACCGGTTTCATTTTGAGGTTTCACTGTGTTTTCTCCTATAGGGATACATGTATTTGGAACTCTAAATCAAACACGGTTTGTGCTAGCTCTTTGAAACTTGACACAATAAAGCAGTTTCAAGTTCTATGTCAATGGTTTGTTTGGTGTTGATGTAGCCCTAAGCAGAGACTGGCGAGAATCACTTTCATGGAAAGGGCCTGCCAAGCTTCCAAAAAACTACGAGTTGCCTGAAATTTCAGCACACACTTTTTCACCCAATCTTGATGAAACTTTCAGGTAATGATCAGTACACCAATCCCACTTGGCTCGCCAAATTTCGTTCTTCTAGGTTAAACCGTTCGTTGGCAGTAACCGGTTTCATTTTGAGGTTTCACTCTGTTTTCTCCTATAGGGATACATGTATTTGGAACTCTAAATCAAACACGGTTTGTGCTAGCTCTTTGAAAGTTGACACAATAAAGCAGTATCAAGTTCTATGTATATGGTTTCTTTGCTGTTGATGTAGCCCTAAGCAGAGACTGGCGAGAATCACTCTCATGGAAAGGGCCTGCCAAGCTTCCAAAAAACTACGAGTTGCCTGAATATCTCAGCACACACTTTTTCACCCAATCTTGATGAAACTTTCAGGTAATGATCAGTACACCAATCCCACTTGGCTCGCCAAATTTCGTTCTTCTAGGTTAAACCGTTCATTGGCAGTAACCGGTTTCATTTTGAGGTTTCACTCTGTTTTCTCCTATAGGGATACATGTATTTGGAACTCTAAATCAAACGCGGTTTGTGCTAGCTCTTTGAAAACTTGACACAATAAATCAGTTTCAAGTTCTATCTCTATGGTTTGTTTGCTGTTGATGTAGCCCTAAGCAGAGACTGGCGAAAATCACTTTCATGGAAAGGGCCTGCCAAGCTTCCAAAAAACTACGAGTTGCCTGAAATCTCAGTACACACTTTTTCACCCAATCTTGATGAAACTTTCAGGTAATGATCAGTACACCAATCCCACTTGGCTCGCCAAATTTCGTTTTTCTAGGTTAAATCGTTCGTTTGCAGTAACCGGTTTCATTTTGAGGTTTCACTCTGTTTTCTCCTATAGGGATACATGTATTTGGAAGTGTAAATCAAACGTGGTTTGTGCTAGCTCTTTGAAACTTGACACAATAAATCAGTTTCAAGTTCTATCTCTATGGTTTGTTTGCTGTTGATGTAGCCCTAAGCAGAGACTGGCGAGAATCACTTTCATGGAAAGGGCCTGCCAAGCTTCCAAAAAACTACGAGTTGCCTGAAATCTCAGCCAACACTTTTCACCCAATCTTGATGAAACTTTCAGGTAATGATCAGTACACCAATCCCACTTGGCTCGCCAAATTTCGTTCTTCTAGGTTAAACCGTTCGTTGGCCAGTAACCGGTTTCATTTTGAGGTTTCACTCTGTTTTCTCCCATAGGGATACATGTATTTGGAACTCTAAGTCAAACACGGTTTGTGCTAGCTCTTTGAAACTTGACACAATAAAGCAGTTTCAAGTTCTATCTCTATGGTTTGTTTGCTGTTGATGTAGCCCTAAGCAGAGACTGGCGAGAATCACTTTCATGGAAAGGGCCTGCCAAGCTTCCAAAAAACTACGAGTTGCCTGAAATCTCAGCACACACTTTTTCACCCAATCTTGATGAAACTTTCAGGTAATGATCAGTACACCAATCCCACTTGGCTCGCCAAATTTCGTTCTTCTAGGTTAAACCGTTCGTTGGCAGTAACCGGTTTCATTTTGAGGTTTCACTGTTTTCTCCTATAGGGATACATGTATTTGGAACTCTAAATCAAACACGGTTTGTGCTAGCTCTTTGAAACTTGAAAAAATAAAGCAGTTTTGCTGTTGATGTACCCTTAAGCAGAGACTGGCGAGATTCAATTTCATGGAAAGGGCCTGCCAAGCTTCCAAAAAACTACGAGTTGCCTGAAATCTCAGCACACACTTTTTCACCCAATCTTGATGAAACTTTCAGGTAATGATCAGTACACCAATCCCACTTGCTCGCCAAATTTCGTTCTTCTAGGTTAAACGTTCGTTGGCAGTAACCGGTTCAGTTTGAGGTTTCACTCTGTTTTCTCCTATAGGGATACATGTATTTGGAACTCTAAATCAAACACGGTTTGTGCTAGCTCTTTGAAACTTGACACAATAAAGCAGTTTCAAGTTCTATCTCTATGGTTTGTTTGCTGTTGATGTAGCCCTAAGCAGAGAATGGCGAGAATCACTTTCATGGAAAGGGCCTGCTAATCTTCCAAAAACTATGAGTTGCCTGAAATCTCAGCACACACTTTTTCACCCAATCTTGATGAAACTTTCAGGTAATGATCAGTACACCAATCCCACTTGGCTCGCCAAATTTCGTTTTTCTAGGTTAAATCGTTCGTTTGCAGTAACCGGTTCATTTTGAGGTTTCACTCTGTTTTCTCCTATAGGTATACATGTATTTGGAAGTGTAAATCAAACGTGGTTTGTGCTAGCTCTTTGAAACTTGACACAATAAAGCAGTTTCAAGTTCTATGTCCATGGTTTTTTTGGTGTTAATGTAGCCCTAAGCAGAGACTGGCGAGAATCACTTTCATGGAAAGGGCCTCCAAGCTTCCAAAAACTATGAGTTGCCTGAAATCTCAGCAAACACTTTTTCACCCAATCTTGATGAAACTTTCAGGTAATGATCAGTACACCAATCCCACTTGGCTCGCCAAATTTCGTTCTTCTAGGTTAACCGATCGTTGGCAGTAACCGGTTTCATTTTGAGGTTTCACTCTGTTTTCTCCTATAGGATACATGTATATGGAACTCTAAATCAAACGAGGTTT